>NW_022280123.1:1079562-1187721 GCF_004355925.1 Anarrhichthys ocellatus
ATATATATATATATATATATATATATATATATACGTATATATACGCATATATAGAACCTCTTTATTAACTGACATGACACTTGTTGTGCTTTGACAAGCTCTGACACATGCACTTGAGGACTGAGGTCATAGAACCAGCAGTTATCATTTTTCTCTCATAAAGTTATTGAACAACTTAATTTTGCTTTTCATGTGTGCAGTGTCTCTGTGTAGCCTACACTGATTAAAGCAAATGTAATTTAACAAGGAAGCTGCAATAATAATGATTAGTACTATTTAATAATAGATGACAAAAGTCTGAAATAGAGTTTTTAGAAGGAGCTGGTTTTTCCTGTTCCGATGTGAGGGTCCTGGGACAGAGGATGTCGCATGTGTACAGATTATAATGCCCTCTGAGGCAAATTTGTGATTTTGGGCTATAGAAAATAAATTGAATTGAATTGGCTCGCCTGATATCCATGTTACCATGATGCCAATGGGCAGCAGACACAGGTAGAAAACCTCTGTAATTTCTCAAAAGTTCAGCATTTTGAAGAGTAAAAGTATGTTTTGAGTGTTATCACTATTGTTAATAAGTATTGTAATACAGACCCGTGTTTTGAGGAGAAACATGTCACCCTGTTGCAGACTGCTGCATTGAAAATATTATTTAAGTATGGGTTGGCACCAGGGGCGTTTCTAGGATTCAAAGAAAGGGGGGGCTTAGCCCCAAGGGGAGTGTAATGTTTGCGCGTGGCAATTTTTTTTGGGGCCCATTTGGGGCCGTGGATATCCATTGTTTCAGACCGTTTATAGATTGGTTCAATCAGGAAGGGTGTGATTTTGCTCTGTAGTTTTGCTTGCATTCAGTATATGATAACACAAGAGACAGAATTTCAGGGTCATAGTGAAATTTGACAACACAAATATGAACTTTTCTCAAATAAAGAGAGAAATAATTTTCCTGCTTGTAAAGGAAAGACGGATAAACTAGCTTTCATATCCGCGTCACTCCCAAATCCTAGTTCTTAAAGGGACCGCACACAATGGATGGAGAATGGACCTGACAGTGTCAACTTTATATCGTTAAGTATGATGATGGATTGTAATTTGAAGGGGGAGAAAACATACAAACCAGAACGCACGCACATATGTAGCATGTTAGAGTTATAAATAACTTGTCCATGTGAGAAACAATAGTTTAATTTAATGACATCACCAAAATAAAAAATATAATAATAAAAATAATGCCAAATTATTTGGGGGGGCTGAAGAACATTTTAGGGGACTTCAGCCCCCTAAAATAGGCCTAACGACGCCCCTGGTTGGCACTATCTTTGGAAGTATGTTTGTGCAAACAGTAAATAAACCTGAAGGATTTTACATGGGATAGCTTAGTGGCATTACTGTCATGACAACAGAGCCAGCTATAAAGTCACAATTCAGGGTAAATCTACTCAGACTCATCACAAGTCTCAACACTACAGCCTGAAACATTCACCCAAATACTTTAAGAAGCCTTAATTAAATAAATAAATTGATATATAATGAATCATTACATACAAATAATTGAATGTTTGCACCAATTGTCCGTTTATTCACGTTCAACTGTGGGAAAGGAAGAAATATGACTTGATGACAGTTATATATTATGTTCATTATTTATAACATTTGTTTGTTTCTTTAGCTCTCCATAAATTGATCGCTGGCGCAAACACGTTTGAAAACGCGCAACTTTTACTTTGAAGGCGAGCTGTCTCAGTTTCCGACTCTCGACTTCCTTGACTCAATTGTCATTATTAAAGTTGTGTATTGTAACAAGCTGATGTTTTGGTGCTGAATTGCATTGCACGTGTTCATTCAACGCGACAATAACTCAGACAAAGCGTTAACCGCGTTTAGGCAGCATCGCCTGTCAAACAACAAACTCACATGTAGCAGAAAACATTTACATCAACACAAGTAGACCAATGACATAATGCTCCAAAACTGACATTGTTCATTATACAACGTGAACAATGGAAAATGAATCATACTTAGTGCACGGACCCGTCAGGTCTGTTTATTCTATTTTTTTTAATTTAGTTAAGACAATCATTTCAATCATGACACGTGTTGTCTTTCACAATAAACAGGCATCTTAAGTGCATCAGGTTGATATTAAAGTTATCCAGTTAATTCAACTTCTGCATATGAAACGAAGACGATCGTCACTTCCTTTTCACCAACATACCAACATGTACTACATTCAACCGTATGCACTTACAATTCTACTGCAGTGGCACACAAAAAAAAGGCCATTAAAAGTCATAAATAACCGATTAAATATGACGGTATACGACAAATACCAGCTCAAACAGACATTCGCTGTTTCACCTTTGTTTTTGTCTTCATTTAAAGGTAACAAATCACGTGACTCGTAGTGTCAGCTCGCGTTTCGTTTCACGCAGTTTGTTCACCATGTTTAGGTTTTGTTTTCCGCCGCTTGCGCCACAGTTTTGTGTCCGCTGTAAGTTTCGATTCAGAGTCCCGTGAAGCAGACGTTGGTCGACACTGCGACAGCATGTTTTCATGGGGAGAGGACGGTCACCGGGGCTTTCGGCTAAAGGGAGGCGTGAATAGCGACAGCGGGCCGCCAACGGACGTCGGGGGTCATCGTTTAAACCTCGGTTATCACATCGCCGATCTCTCCGCGGGCCGCAGCGCGCTGGCTTTCGTCAAAACAAACGGAAATGCGTTCGTTATTCGCAGGAGCGAAAGCAAAGACGGGAGAAGAGTCAGAGGGAAGCAGAGTGAGCATCATGTTGTTACTGCCGGTGTTTATTTATTTAAAATTATAATGGTGTATTCATTTATTTTTTTTAATCTAACTCTTACTTTGCAAACACGTGGAAATGTTTTCTCATTTTGCAGTAAAAACAAAAAAATGTGTATATTTATTTATAAAAAAGAAATCAACCTTTTACTTTGCAAACTCATGCAATTGTTTTTCATTTTGCTGTAATGATGATGACGTACAACCATCTCTTTACACCTGCTGTGTTCTGTTTAGAGTTTGTGAAGTGTAAAGAGAAGATTCAGGCCGTGGGTTGTCATGATGATGATGATGTGGTCACACTGCTGTCCGAGGGGGGAAAAGTTCTCTGTGTGGACATGACCAGTGCTTACAATCTAAAGTAAGGAGAAGCAAGGGTTTTGGTGTTAATGAATATGAAAGAAAATGTGTAAAATGGGGCAAAAATTGTCTTATAACATCTCTGATTCATGGTGATGTCTGTTTTTTTTTTCCATCTCCTGTCCTCTCAGGCCCCTGGAAGCTTTGTGCAACATACAGGTGTCTCAGGTTGCTTGTGGGAGCCAGCACTCAGTGGCCCTCACCAAAGGTACAGTGAAGTGTACAGTAAACTGCTACTAATGTACAAGCTGAATACATAGTACTTCTGGTATCCAGCCATGCAAGGTATGGTTTTATGTGACACGGCTCTGAGCTTTCTGCCTCCACCCCAAAAAAACGGAAACAATTCTCTGTGTTGAATTCTTACCAGAATTAAATGAGTATTGTTTTTGGAAAGAGATGCCGCTATATTATGCTTGTGTGTGTGATTCTCTTTTTCCAATTTAAAAAGGAAACTTTTTTGACGTTTAAAATGTGTTTTTGTGTGTGATTTGGGCGGACGGACCCTTTTAAGAGTTTAATCATAAGTTAATAAGTAACGAGTTCCTCATTACTACCACGGGAGTAGCTCGTTGGCGCTGTACAGTCTTAAGAAAAGAAATACAAATCTTGGTGATTTCTCCACAGGTGGTCAGGTGTATACATGGGGCCGGGACTCCAGGGGCCAGCTGGGTCAGGGGAGGAGCGAGCCCGGCGCCGGCTCCCCCCAACACATCCGATCTCTGTCAGCACTCCCCCTGGTCCAGGTGGCTGCAGGGGGAGAGCAGAGCTTCGGCCTCTCGGTCTCCGGAGGCGTGTTCGGCTGGGGCGGAAACGACCGCGGGCAGCTCGGGCTGGGAGACACAACAGGTACTGCAGCAACAAGTTAGATTTCTATCTGCTTCACTTGAATTTGAATTCACCTCGTCTATTTTTAACATTCCTTTAAGGATGAATTTCACAAGCGATAACAATCTCATGTACACAATTTCCACGACATGCAAACTTGAATGTTAATTTCTGTTCTGTAGACAGACACGCGCCAACTCCTGTTCATTGTCTGAACATGAAGACAACTATTCACATTTCCTGCGGAAAGGACCACACTGCCATTCTGACAAAGGTTGGACTTCTACTCTTTCCCCACTCGTTCCTTAGTTACTTCTCACAATTTTAAATGTGTCGTATTGTAAGATGTTGTATCCGTAGACTGTATGTAAGAAGTAAACGTAGTCAGTGTGACATCACCCATTGGTTTGTTGACTGTCGATTTGAAGCCTTGAAGCATTTTGACTGTAGCCATCTTGTTTTTGTTTTTTTGCTGTTGCCATCTTGGTCTTTGGTCGGTTTTTGCGACCAAAATTGACACGAGAGGGTGGAGCAAAGTACAACCCAATGCTGAACAAAAACATTTTTATGCGACCGAAATGTTGCATTTAACTTTGATGAACTGAAAACACACTGTAAAGGGTTACATTTCTAAACACGGACAACTACCAGACCGGACAGTAGCGACTGGTAGCGACCTGTCAATCGCATGGTAGCCCCGCCCTAAAGCATTCTCTTTTCTTCATGGTCTATTTGACTCTAAATGGACCATCATTTCCTAAATGAACATCATGCTGTACTGAAGAAGACTTGAAACTAGAGATTGAGACCATAAACTCATGTTTACAATGTTTACTGAGGTAATAAATCAAGAGAGAAGTAGAGTCATTTTCTCATAGACTTCTATACAATCAGACTTGTTTTTGCAACCAGAGGAGTCGCCCCCTGCTGGCCATTAGAGAGAATGCAAGTTTAAGACACTTCTGCATTGCACTTCTCCGCCTGGTTGTAACCACTAACCGCACACATTTTATTGCTGGAAAAAGAAAATTTTTTCCCTGGGCAACAGACATAAGTACAATAATTCTAATTTAACTCTCCACATAAAACCCATATACACATGGAATGATGGAATAGGTTTTAAACGTTTCTGTGAACCCAAGGATGCATTATTTTAAAGGCCCTTGTGGTGAAAATATTAGTGTGTAATGTAAAATACCAAATTTTTGCAACAATGTAGGAAGTCAACTGGTCTCAACTCTTTTCAGCGCTCCAAAAAAAAATGCTTTTAGCCAGTTCCCAGTGCAATTTATTGACATAACTACATCATCTAGCGCTTGAGCAAGACTTTAACTGCGACAATGTAGCCGGACACCTTTGGCTTTTGACGCTCTAATGCAGCAGTAGATTGTCAAACCTTCCTTTTCCTGATCAGAATATGTATTTTTGTGTCCACAAGTCTTGACATCAATTTTACATATATAATATTTTCGGTACATTGACATGCGCACACGTAACAGATTGTTTGGCTAATCCGGGGGCCTGCCAACATATTGTAACCATTTAACTTGATATGGCGAAAGTGTTCGCAAACAGATACATACATATCAAACATATCAATATCCATATAGAGATGTTTCCCTAAAAACAGCAACCTGCTTCAGCCAAAAACAATGCTAATGAGAGCACTGAACCAACACAGTAACTTTACAGAAACCCTCCAAAAAATGATTCGGAAGACTTTAAAATGCTCCACAGAGCTGAGAGGAAATGCAGACTTGTATTTTCATGGATCCATGGTTATTATAAAATATTTATTATTACAGCTTAAATTTAAAATATTATAGATTTTTCTCTGGGTTTTATAGAAAAAAAAAAAAATATATATTACATTTCGTAACTTATAGAGAAAATAAGCCATACACTGACTTCTTAGATTTTCACAGACATAACCATGGTTTTGTGTGGTTGCTTCCTCAGAATGGTGCAGTGTTCACATTTGGCTCTGGTCAATATGGACAGCTCGGGCACAACTCATTCGGCGATGAACTACGACCTCGGCTTGTTGCAGAGCTCTGGGGGGCACAGGTCACCGAGATTGCTTGTGGACGGTACAGCAAATCACCTTTTCTATTGCAATTATTCTGAGAATTTCACTTTGTCAAAGATTACAAGACCTGCGTTAAGCTGCTCCAATGAAAACTATACTTAAAAATGTAGCCAATCAAAGTATATTCACACCTGTGACAACGTTAAAATGTTGGTAATATATATAACACCTACTCAGGCATCACACATTAGCGTTGACGGACTCAAAGAGGGTCTACTCCTTCGGGTGTGGAGAGCAGGGGCAGCTGGGACACGGAAAAGACAGTCATCCGTCCGTGGTGCTACCGGTTCAACTGCCACAGGGTGACTACCTTTCTAAAATAACTGAATGAAATAATGTTGAATGCAAGGAATGGTGTCACGGAAGGGATTACACTTTAATTCTGTTTTTATTCCAGACACGGATGATGCTCGAATTAGAAACATCTTCGCAGGAGGAAACTGTTCATTTGCAACGTGCGCGTCTATTGAGGTAACTACTTAAATACGTACAGCACAGACCGTGATGGTCGGCATCATAATGATGTGAAACATCAACTCAACCCTATTTATTTAGCAGGACGTTGGCGAGGAGGCGAACGCCGGCGGCGTCAACAACAAAACACAGCATTGTCTCGATGACATGATTGACAAATGGACCTCCGAATGTGATTCAAAGCAATGGAAAAAGATCAAACGGTAAGTAAATTGCATCGGCGATATATTTTCAATATGTTTCTACTTTGTCGAGCGATCGGATGTTTTATGATTCATTTAAGTCATGACTTAAATTAATCACGACTTAAATTAATCATTTGGTTCCAAAGCTTTTAACACAGTTCTCTTAGTGCAACGGACTGAAAATGTTAAATCTTCACAGGGAAATCTGCAGAACGTTCTCCTCTGCATCCTGTCTGAATACAAGCTTCCTTGAGCAAAGGTGAACACAGTATCGCTGTGCATTACACTTCTTCACACGTGATAAATGTCAATGACGTTGGTGACCTCTTGTTTGCGCCATCATCAGCTCGAACTTTCAGTTTGTCCAATATTGGTTTATGACCGAACACCACTGTGCCTGAGTAGCCTATGTGCCTATGTTGTGAGCTTATCTTTTTCATTTTTTTTCTTTATGTTTTTAGCAAAGACAAACATTTCCAGACTTCACCAAGGTACTCGGGCTTGAACTTGTCAGTTGCACGACTCGCTTTTGAGAAACTGGTGAAGAAGGACAAGGTTTTTGCCGAGGTATGTAACTACAATGTGTGTAATATGCACGAACGGTTTCAAAGTTAGTTAGTAATTACTCTCAAAACACGTTCATAATATGTCTGCTAACTTGTCTGAGGCATTTAATTTTTTTTTACCAAATCAGGTCGAGGCTGCTGTCCTGCTCTTGCTTCCTTCCCTTGAGAAGAAGCCATTGGGGGTGGAGGGGCTGAGGATCTATCTGCTTCTCAATGAGCTCCTGCATGTGATCCAGAGCCACGAACAGCGTCGAACGAGCACAACTCTCGCTGAGGCGGTTGCTGCTGCCGTCCTAAACTTGTCAGCTGACAGTCTCCAGGTCATAGGTACTGTTGCCACCGCACATGTCACATCAGCAAAATTCTGTTCATGATAACACATTAAAGTTAAAATCCTTGAGTTTCCATTCAATTTGTTTGGCATCAGCCATTCCCGTGCTGGATTCAGACCACCTAGTGTATGTTCTGTTTGTTTTTCTGATGAGAGGAAAAAAAAGGAAAGCCTGTTAATTCCACCTGAATACATATATTTTGTCTCATTTATGAAATAGTTGATGCGTATATGTTTTCAATAACACATGCATGAAACTAAGTTGTGATTTATCAAACGTATATCTCTTTGAAATGGCTGGTTCACCGATTCAAGATAATACAAGGTGATGTAGAAATGGCAGTAAAAATGGTCAACGTTGCTTTAACACTGCTTTAAGATAAAGCTTTGACATCTGCTCAGCTGTTAAATGCTCACTGCCGTTAATGTCTGCAAATCTCCATGTTGTCTTCCTCAGGGGACTGGTGGTCCTCACTGCCGCCCTCCACCATGGTTGAACATGTTAATGTGTGGAAGCAGGCCCTCTCAGTGATCCTGTCCTTAAAGCCTGTTTCTCTCAACTCTGGAGTCAGAAACCTGCTGCTAGTCCTCCAGTACATGTACAACGTTAGTATCACTTATCGGCCGTGTTTTCTATGAACGTCACAGCATAATCCTATACACTTTTTTATTTGCTAAACTGTTCCCCTAATAAACACTTGTTTAAAAGGTCAACAGCAGGACTGCAGAACCTAAAAGGATGCCAGAAACCGACTTCTGTTTGTTGATTGACAAAAACTTTCTCATTATGGATCTGCAGCTTTGGATTTTACGGTCACAACTCAAGGTAAACAGAACACATGGTTAAATAGTTTGTGAAGTAAAGCCATGATGCTGTCCCTCCTTCTGTCTCCCTTTGTTTCTGTCACTTTTCAGACATTCAGAAAAAAAACATGTATTTTTACACACATTTGATGATCTGTGATCTTGCCCACCCCCTCCCTTTTTTCCAGTATATGGATGCTGAGCCTCTTATCCTGTGTAGCTTTCCAATTCTGATGGATCTGGGGTCAAAGAAATTTGTTTTTGACCTGAATGCTAGGTACACCAAGGTAACTGAAGCCTTAAACATGCCTAATGAGAACTAGCTTTTACACGCAATACCGTCAGGGTCAGGAAATCTGTTGTGTGTGCCATTGCAGTATGATAAAATACATGTTCTCTGTGTGAGAAACACCGAGGTTAGCTGACAGTCACACAACAAAAATGGTATAATAATGAAATCTTGAACTGTATTCCAGGTGAAAGAAATGAATTGCATGATTTACTGGAAACCATTTTGGGAATGGCAATGGGCTCTGCCACTGCCTCAAGACCTGCTCTTTGAACTAGACCTGAGGCGAGCATCGGTTTTGGAAGACACCTTTAAACAACTTGCTGCTGTTTCTGCTGCTGCTGATCCCACTGATCCCGCTGATCCCAATGAATACAAGTTACCACTTGCGGTAAACATGTAGTTTTGATCTGATAGCCACAAGTCCCACTTTGAATCTTGCATTGTTGTATAGGTACTCTTGTATAAGTTACTGTATCAGGAGGAAAACTTAGTTTGTGCCATTTTGTCCTCCAGGTTTATTTTGATGAAAACTTCACAAACGTAGATGATCAGTATCTCTACAGAAAAGACTTTTTTCACGAAGTGTTTCATGAGATGATGTCAGCTGAATCTGGGATGTTCATGTTCAACGACTCCAAAACACTGGCATGGTTCCCCTCCACGGTAAGACTTTACATCTTCATACAGGAAAAACAAATATTCAATTCAGATCTTAAATTATTATCATCCTATTTTGTTTCTAGTTTTCTGATATAAGTTTTGTCTTCCATCAACACCAGGCAACAGAGGAGGACCAGAGATACTTCCAGTTTGGGGTTCTGTGCGGATTGGCTTTGTACAACCAGTACATCATACACTTACCCTTCCCGCTGGCTCTGTTCAAAAAGCTGCTGGGTGTAAAGCCCTCATTGGGGGACATGATCGAATTCAGCCCATGCGTTGGAGAGTAAGAGGAAATTAATATATATTTTAATCACAAATGTTTGGTTACAGTTGCTGACGTCTGGTCAAAACATACTGAAAACCCTTTTTTGATATCTTATGTATGATCTCTTTTATTTTGCTTCTAGGAGTCTGCTGAACATCCTGGAAGTCTATGAAGATGATGTCATAAAAAACCTCTACATGGACTTTGTAGTATGTGTTTTACAGAGAGTCAATAACATATGTCATTCCTCCTCTTTCTCAAATCTATCATCATTTCTCAAAGCAGTGACATCACTATCTTCTTCTTTCTGATAACTGATCAACAGATCAACTGGGATGGCACAGAGGTTGACCTTGATCCTAAAAATCCAGAGAAGCCACTGACGGGGGAAAATAAGTAAGGACCATGCATTTTTGTGACTTTCTTGAGTGCTTCGTTATTTGACAATAATTGAAGGAAAACACTCAATCAGCATTAATAGATGAGTACACATCAAAAGTTTCTGGCAGAGGCTGTTTTTAACACACCAGATGGTTTGTTACACAGAACCATCTGATAAACAGTTAATGGAAACTGTTTGGAAAAGGGCAGGCACTTTCAAAATAACAGTAGCAGGTGATTTAATGAACCATCATCGGCCAACTTCAACCAATCAGCAGAATATCCTCAAAGCAATTCTTTAGGGCAACCAAACTGCTATTATCAGTAGAGTTGACATGAGGATATAACTGTGTATCATCTGCATAGAAATGAAAAGATTTATAAGATCTACTAATTATGTGAACAAGAAGAGGCATGTTAAAGAGAAAATAATGAGGCCCAGAGTCAATTCTTGAGGTAATAATAATAATAATAATAATATATCAATTTTCTATAGCGCTTTTCAAGATACCCAAAGACGCTTTACATGGCCGAGACAAACAAAACAAAAAAAAAAAGAATGAAAAAATAATGACTGGAGAAGCTGTGCTGAATGGGTCATGTAAAGGAGGGTATGATGCAGGGGTTAGCAGGTGAAGGCGAGTTTGAAGAGGTGAGTTTTGGGCTTGTTTGAATGTTGATAGGGAGGGAGCCTCACGGATGTGGATGGGGAGGGCGTTCCAGAGGGGAGGTGCAGCAGCTGAGATGGTCTTCAGAGTGTTTGCACCGGCGGACCTGAGGCAACGGGTTGGGGCGTGGAGGGGGAGGAGGTCTGAAAGGTAGGGAGGGGCCAGGTTGTTTAGGGCTTTGTAGGTGGTGAGTAGTATTTTGAAGTCTGTACGAGTCTATATGAGGTATACCACAAGTAAGTTTTGTGGACGAGGAAATGAAGCTACCAATGAAGCTTCCGCAGGAAAATACAGAGAGATAGGATTTCGATTACACACTCGCTGCTCCGACCTTTTTGTTGAAATGAAACTTTAATCTGCTAAACAGGAAGGAGTTTGTGGATGCCTATGTGACTCATGCCTTCAATACATCAGTGGAGGGCGTGTTTCAGGAGTTCAAGCGAGGCTTCTTCCAGGTGTGTGATCAGGATTTGGTGAAGCTGTTCCGACCAAAGGAGCTGCAGGAAGTGCTGGTGGGCAAAGACTTCCATGACTGGGCAAAGCTGAAACAGGTTCAGTCTAAAACAAGAGCTCTTTGCATTCTAGTTTTCTCTGCAACTGATTTATTGCATCCTCATCCTTGCATCGCGCTTGATTTGAATACTAAAAATGATCTTTAACAGAAGTAATTGTAACAAGCCTGTTTCACTGTAATTAGAACACAGGTTATGAGGGGGTGTACAATACCACACCACCACACCCCACCATACAGATGTTTTGGGAGGTTTTTGATGAACTAACTGAGGATCAGAAGAAAGCTTTCCTTTGTAAGTATTGTCCCTGATTTTGACATTTAAAAACAATTCCAATTTATTATCAATTTATTTCACTAGACCTGCTATATACTGTACGTGCAAAGCTTAACACTTAGGATGTCACAAAAATAAATGAAAAGGCAAGAAACTCACTGATTACCACATTCCCCTCCACTAGGGTTCGTGACTGGCTTCGAAAGGGTGCCCATTCTTGGCATGGAAACGATCAAGATGACAGTCCAAGTTAAAGGAGTTGGGGACCTCTCTTATGACAAGTACTACCCTCAGACACATACATGTTCCTCAATCCTGGAGCTGCCCTTATACTCAACCAAGGAGATCATGCAAACCAAGCTTACTGAGGCCCTGAGCAACAATAGAAGAATCTACAAGTGATGGAGGGTCTGCGCTGTGACTGTATCTGTACTGAACAGAGGACTTAACATTGTAATAGAGCACTTTGTAAATGGCTGAACAAGGAGCAGCCTTTGTAGCTACTGCTAATATGTGTATTAGCAAACGTGAAGGGTTTTATATTCTTTATAATGAAGATGTGTTGTGGATGTACATTAAAAAATGCTTGATTCATAGTGAAAACATGGATATAGATAGTGTATATGTATAAACTGTATCTGTTGCAGGGGAATCTTAAGTGACTTTTGTGTCTCATCTCCTCAGGCAATAAAGACTGTGATAGAGTTTTTTATTTTGGGGCCAAGTTGCACAAAAAGTATTCCAGTATTCCAGTATTTAAACAATTTTTTCTTCCAGTTCACTTATTATTTTCAGCAATTAAACTGTGTACTGTTATACCACTCTTTGTATTTGTTTTGCGTTTGTCCGTCCGTCTCATTCTCATGAACGCCATATCTCAGGAACATAATGAGCAAATTTCTTGAAATTGGGTACAAACGTCCACCTGGACTCAAGGATGAACTGATGTGGTCAAAGGTCAAGGTCACTGTGACCTCACGGAACACAATAGCCATAACTAAGAATTAATATACTAATTATGACAGTTTGAAGTAATGAAATTTTGAAAAGACATGGATGCAAACAGCACCTTGAGTGGCATACAACCGAGAGGCGGTAATGTTAGTTTACTCCCTGTTTTCTCCCTAACCTTTTTAATTTATATAAATTTGCAAATGAATGAAACTATTGATGTAGACTTGAGTGGAAAATACTAAAAAGTGTAATTTACCAAGCCAATATTAATTTGAACTGAGCATTGGGAATAATATTATTTATTTATTTAATATTGGCCATTGCAGCCTTTGAACTACACTTCAATAAATGATAAAAATACTAAATCAGGTGAACAAAAAAACCCATTTTCTGGACGGGGTACGTATATGTTTCTTTCCAGCTGACCTGAGTCTTTTGCAATTATTAATATCCACCCACAATTTTACAGCACTAAATGCCTCGTAGAAGAAGGGAATGGACATAAGGAGACAAGTTGTTAGTGTAGCCAAAGTAATGTTCAGTATTTGAGCTTTTCATTAAACTAACCCTGAGTTGAGTATCAAGTATCCAGTATTCCTATTCACTCTATTTAATCACCAAACAGTGTAAATACTGCTGCAGTCATGCACAAACAGCAGCTATCAACTCCAGTTTCACTTTCGTTTTTCTTTTAAACCTCTAAAGTTACAGAGCTCCTCCTGCCTCTGACTCACTGGGCGTGTTATTTTCGTTTCATCATGATTATAGGTTTTGTTTTCCTTTGCTCACAGCAAAGTATGCACAATGAACCACTCAAGTTTCGTTTCTGACTGACAGAGCTGAGTCATAAAAAGCATGAATGAAACTATTGATATAGACTTGAGTGGAAAATATTAAAAAGTGTAATTTACCAAGCCAGTGTTAATTTGAACTGAGCATTGGGAATAATATTATTCATTTATTTAATATTGGCCATTGCAGCCTTTGAACTACACATAAATAAATGATAAAAATACTAAATCAGGTGAACAGAAAAACCCATTTTCTGGACGGGGTACGTATATGTTTCTTTCCAGCTGACCTGAGTCTCTTGCAATTATTAATATCCACCCACAATTTTACAGCACTAAATGCCTCGTAGAAGAAGGGAATGGACATAAGGAGACAAGTTGTTAGTGTAGCCAAAGTAATGTTCAGTATTTGAGCTTTTCATTAAACTAACCCTGAGTTGAGTATCAAGTATCCAGTATTCCTATTCACTCTATTTAATCACCAAACAGTGTAAATACTGCTGCAGTCATGCACAAACAGCAGCTATCAACTCCAGTTTCACTTTCGTTTTTTCTTTTAAACCTCTAAAGTTACAGAGCTCCTCCTGCCTCTGACTCACTGGGCGTGTTATTTTCGTTTCATCATGGTTATAGGTTTTGTTTTCCTTTGCTCACAGCAAAGTATGCACAATGAACCACTCAAGTTTCGTTTCTGACTGACAGAGCTGAGTCATAAAAAGCAGCTGACGGTTCTCCAGAGACATTTTACCAAGATGTTTTCATGGGGAGAGAACTGCCAGCAGGGCTTTCGGTTGAAAGATGGCTCAAATATCTCAGCAGGCGATGGAGTTCACCTTTTAAACCTCGGCTTTGACATCACGGATCTGTCAGCAGGTCACAGCGTGCTCGCCTTCATCAAAAGCAACGCTGATGCTGCCATCATTTGCACAAAAGAGAGCAAAGATGGGGGGAGAGTCAGAGGAAAACAGAGTGAGCATCAGTCTTATAACTTCCTTCCCAGCTCTTGCAAAAATAAGTTTTATTTTTCGCAGTAGTGACCTACAGTATAACAAGCTGCATCACTTACAATACACCTGCTGTGCTCTTTCAGAGTTTGTGACGTGTAAAGAGAAGATTCAGGCCGTGGTTAGTGGTGATGATGTGGTCACACTGCTTTCTAAGGAAGGAAAAGTTCTCTGTGTGGACACAACTCGCACTTACATTCCGAAGTAAGGAGAAACTAATCTCATGATGTCAATCGATGTCCTGAATTTGCAACAACAACAACAACAACAATTGGTCTTACAAAATCCTCACTTGGGTTCATGCTAGTCAGCTCTGAGTGTTTGAGCTTTGTTTTCTTTCTGTCTCTTGTCCTCTCAGGCCCCTGGAAGCTTTGTGTAACATCCCGGTGTCTCAGGTTGCTTGTGGGAGCCAGCACTCAGTGGCCCTCACCAAAGGTACAGTGAAGTGTACAGTAAATTGCTACTAATGTACAAGCTTAAAGCTATTGGCTCCTACAATATTTGTGGAAACTCTTCCTGGGGTCTAAAATAGTATCAGTCACATACTACCAGTAATCACTGCTTTAACGTTTGAATCCCACAACTGCCTTTTGTAAACCCTTTGTTGTGTTGACTTGGTGGAAAACAACATCTCAGCCAGCATTGAGACAGGATGGTAAAGGTTGACTCAAAGTCCAATAATGGCTGGTATCACGGCATAGTACAAGATAACATCTGTTTATATGGCACTTGTGGTTTACAAAAGGCAAACAGGCCAGGGTGTCAGAAAAGTCATTTCTCCACAGGTGGTCAGGTGTATACATGGGGCCGGGATTCCAGGGGCCAGCTGGGCCTGGGGAGAAGCGAGCCCGGCGCCAACTCTCCCCAACACATCCGATCTCTGTCAGCACTCCCCCTGGTCCAGGTGGCTGCAGGGGGAGAGCAGAGCTTCGCCCTCTCTGTGTCCGGAGCCGTGTTTGGCTGGGGAGGAAACGACTGCGGGCAGCTCGGGCTGGGAGACACAACAGGTAAAAAAGAGAAAAAAAAGCAATCTTTATATCTAATACTCTACTAATACTATTTCTGTTATATGTAAACCAGAATGTAATTTTTTTCCCCAATAGACAGACCTACACCAACTCCTGTTTGTTACCTGAACACTAAGAAAACAATTTACATTTCCTGTGGAAAGGACCACACTGCCACTTTGACAAAGGTTAGACCGCAAAAAATGCTCTCTGGCAAAAAAAGCTGTTAGGTGCCTCACCAATGCAACCTAAACGCAGCACTAACTTCCTAGATCCCACAGAAATGGAAATATCTAACAAACCATAGCTGGGACATTAAAATATGTTTGTCTGGTTGCTTCCTCAGAATGGTGCAGTGTTCACATTTGGCTCTGGTCAATATGGACAGCTTGGGCACAACTCATTCGGCGATGAACTACGACCTCGGCTTGTTGCAGAGCTCTGGGGGGCAAAGGTCACCAAGATTGCATGTGGACGGTACGTTACAATTATAAACTCTTACACAGTTATTCTGAGCCAATTCATTACCAATGCACTTCCAGCATGGCTCCCCTACAGCCTCGACAGTGTGTAGCTAATGTAACAAAATACTGTCTTAAGTGGCTTAGCTAAGTAGCAGCTAGCTTACCAACCTTAGTTTGCTTGGTCCTTAACGTTATCGCTAGCACTGCGCTAGCAACAGCAGTTCACTTAATGGCCACCGGTATCATTAATAACAAGGATTTTCTGAAAATTCCACGTAATACCTAGAAAAATATTTTCAAATCAGTTTGCCAGACTCTGTTCAAGAATTCGAACACTTCGAAATGGTACAGAGAGCAGGTAGAGAACGGCAATCAAATTTTGCATATCTCCATGAGAATGTTTTTGTTGCATTTGAGAACATCCCAGGAATGTTTCTGTTGTCTGAAATAGAGGCTTGGAGGCTGTAAAACTCCTGAAAAAGCTTTGTTGACATTAAAATACTGTTTTGCGTTGTAACTTCATCTCAATCAGGCATCACACAGTGCTGACGGACTCCAAGAGGGTCTACTCTTTCGGGTGTGGAGCGCAGGGGCAGCTGGGACACGGAGAGGAGAGTCATCCGTCCGTGCCGCTACCGGTTCAACTGACACAGGGTGACTACGTTTCTAAAATATCGAAATTGATTCCATTTTTATTTCAGACACAGAGATAACTTTTTTTTTTTTTATTATCATTCCAGACACCACTAATGTACCTAAAATTGGAAACATCTACGCAGGAGGAAACTGTTCATTTGCAACGTCCATGTCTATTAAGGTACCAACACAAATACATACAGTACATATCATAATTGTGGGAGGTGTAATAATACCTTAACCTCAATTATTCAGTCATTTTTCTACACCGAATATGAGCCTTTATCTTGTTTCTTTCACAGGAAGCGCATGAGGTGTTAAGCACTGCCACTGCCAGCAATGTAACAAATGATGTGTTTGACAAATGGGTCACTGTATGTAATTCAAAGTCATGGAAAAAGATCAAACGGTAAGTACAATGCAGTAGCAGTTATCGCATATAACTGGTGGCCTGTTAAATCTGATAATACTCTATTCTCAGTGTTATTGACTAACCAAATGAAAACCTTGCAGGGAAATCCGCAGGACGTTCTCCTCCGCATCTTGCATGAATCAAATCTTCCTTGATCAAAGGTAAACGCCATCCGTTCATGATCCCCACGTCTCTGGATCTGTTGAATTACATCACATTCACACTCTGAATTTTTTCTCCATAGCAAAGATAAACATTTCCAGACCTCGTCAAAGTACTCCGGCTTGAACTTGTCACTTGCGCGACATGCTTTCAAGAAACTGGCAAAGAAGGATCACGTTATGGCAGAGGTATGCGACTGACATTGTGCTTTCCCGTATACTTTCAAAACCTCTCAGTAATGCTCTGCTCATTTATTTAGTTTTATGCTCCCAACAGGTCGAGGCTGCTGTCCTGCGCTTGCTTCCCTCTCTTGATGAGATGCCAGTGGGGGTGGAGGGGTTGAGAATCCACCTGCTTCTCAATGAGCTCCTGCATGTGATCCAGAGACACAACCTGCGACGAACGAGCACAACTCTCGCCGAGGCGGTCGCCGCCGCTGTGCAAAGGCTCTGTGCTGGAAGCCTCCAGGTCTTAGGTACTATGAGAGAAAGCTGTTTGAATGCTTGAGATGCTTCATTTAACATTAAACACAGGATCACGTGATGGTGTGTTCATCAGACCCACAGCAAGTAACTAGGATTGGAAATGGAGCGAGCGGTGCTATTTTTCATAATGCTGATATGAAATTTGTGAATTACTATGGAGTCTGAATGAAGGAGGGCAGGATGCTATTGTGTAATTTAACAATACAAAAAGTAGAACCCACCCCAGCTCAAAGTCCGCCTTTTTCAGTTTTATGAGATGGTTTACATTAATTGAATTAAGTTGTGTCCTTGTATTGAGTCTGGAGAGTGCCAGTGTAATAATTATAGACCTCCTCAGATTATAATGTATTATGTAAATGTACATTGAAGATAAATGCATCATTCATTTTATCAAATTATCATGTGTTAAAATGGCGTTTTAAAAAAGGCTTTTGAATGTAACTTGTCTGTCCACCTGCTAATGCCCCCCCACACACACAAAAAGTTTAAATTGTGTATTTTAATTACAATTTCAAATTAATAACAAGTGTTCTTGTAACTTTTTTTCAAAGTTAAAGTTCCTTAAGGCATTAATTAAATACATTTATATTTGATCAATTTATCATCTTTGTTAATTTTATAAAGGTTTTGATTGATTATAATCTCAGACTAGTAGCGTCTAATAATTGCCAATAACTATTCTGGTGGCACACTCCAGACTCCAGTCATATCTGTGACATCTGCTCAGCTGTTAAACGCTCACTGTCATTAATGTCTGCAAATCTCCATGTTGTCTTCCTCAGGGGACTGGTGGTCCTCACTGCCGCCCTCCACCAAGGTTCAACACGTTAAGGTGTGGAAGCAGGCCCTCTCAGTGATCCTGTCCTCTGAGCCTGTTCATCGCGACTCTAGACTCGAAAACATACTACTAGTCTTCCAGTATATGTACAACGTCAGTATCCGTTATCTGCTTTTTTTCCTGTGAATTTCAAACCACACAGAAACCACAACCACCTTACTCAATTTGTTCTACAAATGCTTTTCATTGCTGACCAATCCCTCACACTCTTCCTAAACATACCTTTTTTAAAGGCCAACGACAGGATTGCAGGACGTCAGAGAATCCCAGAACAAACTTTTTGTTTGGAGATTAGCCAAACATTTCTCCAAGAGGATCTGCAAATTTGGCATTCAAATATCAAGGTAAAAAAACTATTAACAAAATACGGGTTTCTCTCTCTCACTTTGTTTGTCACTTCTCATACAGTGTCCATTCAGGTGAAAAAAAGCAAAATTTGAGGAGGTGGTCATCAAGTTTACATTTTTGTAAGTAAATTGCTTATATGCTCTCTTCAGGATATGGATAATCAGCAACTTGTCCTTTGTAACTTCCCATTTGTGATGGATCTGAAATCGAAGAAAATGGCTTTTGACATCCATGCCGAATGCTCTCAGGTAACTTTAGCCTGGAACTTTGCCTTTTGGCAAACTAAACCATACAAACAATATAACAAGGAATGTCAGGAATTCTCCGATATCAACATTTGTTATTATGCATTATTTATGTATAGTTTGTTTTAAAGTTAGCAAGTAGGTGTCCTAGCAAGTTTAACAAAGGGGCAAAATGTTTAACCTAAATGGACTGTACTTGTATAGCGCTTTTCTAGTCTTTCCGACCACTCAAAGCACTTTCACACTACTTGTCATCATTCACCCATTCACACGCTGATGGCAGGGCTAAGTGCCACCTGCCTATCAGACTAACTCATTCATACACCGTATAGGTGTAGACAGCTACGGGAGCAATTCTGGGGTTAAGAGTCTTGCTCAAGGACACATCGACATGCGATTAACGGAGCCAGGGATCGAACCGCCGATCCTCTGATTGAAGGATGACCCTGCTCTCCACTTAGCCACAGTCCCTTCTGTGGTTGCTGACAACCTATTTACGTCAGCAATCCCATTTTAAAGGTACATGAGGGGCTGTTCACATCCTGCGTTTTATGCGCACTGAAATCCATTGTTGTCAATGTAGACGCGCGGAAGACGCACTCAAAAGCAAAAGCGGCGCCATAGCAGTGCGCAAGCGTTCCTGCATGCCTAAAATATAGGCGACAATTTCGCCATGACAGTGAATAACATGCGTCTTTCAGCTCATTGTTTAGGTTTGACGGCCCATAGCTTTACCGGTTTGGTTCACTGGCCACCCTTATCAACCTCAACACCAGCAAGAATTGTCCTTTAATATCAATATTTATATTAATAATATTAATACTTCCCTCAGGACTTGGTGGAGACCAAAACTGAGCTAGAAGCAGAGTAAGAATTGCCTTACGTTCACCAGGTGACCAGAAATACAATTCCAAATGAATGGGAATGTAGCTCTGTGTCTGCTTAATGTGTTAATAGGTATGGTGATGTCATGTAATGCATTACATTACATGACATGAAAATGTAATTAAGATAGGAAAATTATATTTAAAGATGTAATTGTTTTATAGAGAGAACACCAGGAAATGGTGGGTTGGCCTTTTCAAGTGCGTCTAGCGTCAGATCTTTTTTTCGGACTGAAGCTGAAGCGAGCGTCACTTTTGGAAGGCACCTTCAAACAACTGGCTGCTGCTCATCCCAGTGACTTCAAGAAGCCACTTATGGTAAATATTCCGTTTTGACCTGATGGCTAAAGCAGAGCCAAATCATTTTATACTTAATCTTATGTCATTGAATCGTATAATCATTTTGTTAATCTCATCTAAGCCTATTTCTAACTTTTTGTCTCTCAGGTCTATTTTGACGAGGACCCAAAGGTCACAGACGTCTACAAAAGAGACCTTTTCCACCACTTGTTCCATGAAATGGTGTCAACTGGATCTGGGATGTTCATGTTCAACGACTCCGAAACGCTGGCATGGTTCCCCTCCACGGTAAGATTTCAAATCCCCATGCGGGAACCATCGACCATCGAACCATACACTCGGGGTTCACTTTATTTGGTGGATTTTTCTTGCTAATGATGATAAGCAACAATGGGACAAAATGCAATCAACCTCAAATGTCCTTGTTTCTCAATACAGACAACAGAGGAGGACAAGACAAACTTCTTCCTGTTTGGTGTTCTGTGTGGACTGGCCTTGTACAACAACAGTATCATACACTTACCCTTCCCACTGGCTCTGTTCAAGAAGCTGCTGGGTGTAGAGCCGACACTGCAGGATTTGATGGAATTCAGCCCGGCTGTTGGAAAGTCAGTATTGTTCTCCATTTAGTAATACGGTTTTGTTTGTTTTAAATTGATGCCTGAATATTGTGAATCCAGTACGCCATTCAGTATTTCTTTTAATATCACTCAGTTCTTTTGTTTCACTCCCTTTTTAAGGAGTCTGCAGTGCGTCTTGGACTATGGAGAGGATGACCTCGAAGACCTGGACTGGTGTTTTTTGGTTGGTGTTTTACTCTAGCAAGGTTTTCAGTAATGTGCATCTTTTATCTGTATTTCAGTATTTTAAAGGTTTTGCAGTGATATCATTAACCTCCTCTTTCAAAATTGACTAACAGATTAACTGGGATGGGGCAGAGGTCGACCTTGACCCCCAAAATCCTGGAAAGCCACTGACAGTTCTAAATAAGTAAGACTTTAAAAATGTTCAAATCAAAGTTGTGTGTGTGTGACCTGCACCCAGATCAGCTCCGTCTCAGAGAGATGTTTGTTGAATTTAAACTTGAATCTGCCAAACAGGAAGGAGTTTGTGGATGCCTACGTGAGCCATGCCTTCAGCGCGTCCGTGGAGGGCGTGTTTGAGGAGTTCAAGCGAGGCTTCTTCCAGGTGTGTGACCGGGGTCTGGTGACGCTCTTTCGGCCGGAGGAGCTGCAGGGAGTGCTGGTGGGCCAAGACGTGTATGACTGGGCGAAACTGAAACAGGTACACGCACTGTCCCAAACACAAGCTCGGCCTGTTTTTTCTGCAACTGCAACTGATCACATGTTTGTTTTAACCACGTCAAACATTGCAACAATCTTTTTTTCATTGTTATTGAAATTAGAACACAGTGTGGGAACTTCGCTTTAGCGACCACACCAGGCAGATGTTTTGGGAGGTTTTTGATGAACTGACTGAAGACCAGAGGACAGATTTCCTTTGTAAGTACTGTACCTCATATTAACAGCTTTTCATTGTGGAAGCCTTTCATTAAACATGTAGCATGTGAGCTGTTGAAACCTATATGTTCTTTTCACAAACAACATCACGGTTAATTGTAGTGGAGGGGTAAAAGGCCAACAGGAAAATGTATTTCATGTTGGAGGTACATCTGGGGCCCCGAGGCAGTTGCCCACTTTACTTTCACACAATTAATTCCCACACCACAAAAAAAATGATTCCCACTTTGGCACAGAAGGTTGGCATCAATGTGGTGGGCTTGAGAAATGTCCATTATGGCGTTAATTCTAAAGATGTACTTGCTTTTATCTACGTGTTTGCACTGACATGATGGGTGCCTCGCGTATCCTGCGTCCATTTGGAGCATTGGTTGTGCACGTCCTCGTAAATTATTGCTAAGCGTCAGCAAGGTGTAACACGCACAGGAACGGTATAAGGCAGTGTCAGTGCAGTATGCGACACTCCAGGACTTTACTATATTGCTATTTCAGCCAGGATCGCAGAAATAGCAATATAGTAAACTCCTGGAGCGTCGCAATGTTTATCGTTTACGTCGTGCAAATCTAGAAGTTCTATACGGTCTGAGAACTCTGTTGTGCCCTCTAGTGGAATCCTCCAGTAACACGCGTTGTAACCTACATAGGCAAGTATGCAAACAATTCTGTTCAGGACGCTGCCGGTTGTCTACACAAACGCGTGATTAAAAAGTAACCATATCTCCGGCTTTGAGGAGATTGAGATACAGATATTCCATAATAATATCAGTGATGGCTCTGTTTCCAGACTCCCAGTAAGTCAGCATTGACAGGAACTTGAGCACCTAAATGGAATGCAGCTATTATTAACATCATTAGTTACCTGTGCTTAAAAAGTCAAAACTGTTATTTCTAAGAAGTGAGTGGAGATCTAAATCATATTTAATATCATTATTCAGTGTGGCTTTGTAGCAAAAAGGCAGTAAAACTGCCTGTGCCAAAGCACACTGTATATTATCCATCGGGCTTAATCATACTACTACTAATAATAATCAGGTTTATCCAAAAGTTTGCCGCGCTTCTCC
The DNA here is from genome assembly GCF_004355925.1 of Anarrhichthys ocellatus. NCBI lineage: Eukaryota > Metazoa > Chordata > Actinopteri > Perciformes > Anarhichadidae > Anarrhichthys > Anarrhichthys ocellatus. The sequence goes on from NW_022280123.1 coordinate 1,102,162, forward strand.
TCACACAGCGTTGCCAACAGCGGCGTGAAAAATACAGCAAAACGTGCGGTCTGATCGGGAATAGTGTGCTATCTATTTTTCGGAGAGATTTGCCAAGCGGTTTCACCGAAAATTCCCGAAAATCCCCAAAGACTGAGCAAAATTTCTCCATTGACTTGAATGGGGTTGCAGCGTGAAGAGAGCTAAACAACACTTAACTTTGGGCCCATATTGACTAGCCGTACATTAACGTAGAAACATGATTCAAAGTTTAAAACGTAGACAAAACGCTGCACTTTATTGAGCCAAAGGGACATTTTGATAGCTAGCACAGTTTTCATGAAGTCACAGATTAAGTTTCAGGAAAATTTTGGGTCAGTTTCAGATTTTATGATGGGTGTGTATTGCACAGCTCGTTAAGAGCTAGAGTGAGAGCATAACTGTCAGAGTGGAGCAGAGCAGGAAAATCTTCTGTGATTTTTCCGAACAAATTGCTCCAGCTCCCACAATTTTTACTCTTTATACACCATTTTTGGCCAAAAAGCTTGGAAATGTTGTGCTGTCTCACACAGATGTCTGTGGAATCCAACGGACTTACACTCATCCATATTTTATTGATTAGTCTCATGGTTTTGGTATGAAGGGCATATGTTTGACAGGTAGTTTTGTTGAAAATCAATGTTCACTCTAATCTCTCTTAATTAGCCTCTAACACACAGGTGCTCCAATCACCAACATGCACTCAAGCACACAGGTGTTTATATGAGCTCATTAGTGATGTTGATAAACACACAGACTCACAGACACACACGCACATACACTCCTCTCCCTCTATCTCTCTGTCTGTCTGTCTATCTCTCTCTGTGTGTGTCTCTCTCTCATACAGTCATTCAGGTCTTGGAGACTTTTAGAGGACTCTACCTGTCTCACTCACTCACTCAGTCCATCTAACGGTCTGTCTGCCTGTCTCTCTCTCCCACCCACTCAGTCCATCTAACTGTCTGTCTGCCTATCTCTCTCTCCCACTCACTCAGTCCATCTAACTGTCTGTCTGCCTGTCTCTCTCTCACTCTGTCTCTCTCTCCTCTCTGTCTATCTTTCTGTCTGTCGTGTCTCTCTCTATCATACAGTCATTCAGGTCTTAGATATTTTTAGAGGACTTTTCCCCTCTCACCCCCTCCCCCCATTTCAAATTAAAAGCCCCACAGAATGAATTCTAACTGGAATGCTTGTGATGAAGCCTCTCATTTTAGTGTCAAACATTATGATTCTGTCTCCTCTCCCCCTCTCTCACCCACCCAGTCCCACCCTTTCAAAATAAAAGCCTCACAAATACAAGATTCAATCCAAGAGTATGAATCTAAAATGCATAAAAGAGAGTAGCGCTATCTCAATTGAACCTGAATGACACTACCGGTAACATAGGCGTGTGTATATATTGCGATTTCTTCGGGCAGTAGAAGCCACACTGTCAAAATTTCTTTAGGAATTTTCTAGTTATTGATTATCATCCATCCATTCAAATAAATAAAGGGACTACTATAGCTGCTGTAGGTAAGCAGATGATGCTGATGCACAAAGATGGCAACAGACAAAGAGTAACTTGAAGTTTCCTACTTTCCCTCCACGGGTGTTCTTCAGGGTTCCTGACTGGGTACAGGAGGGTTCCTATTCTTGGCATGGACCAGGTCCAGATGAATGTTCAAGTTACGCAAGTCCAGAGTGGTCAGCGCTACGATCAGCACTTCCCCGGGTCTCTGACATGTCACTCCATTCTGTACCTGCCCTTGTACTCATCCAAGGAGATCATGCGAGACAGGCTGACGGTGGCCCTGATAGCAGAGAGAGGATTCTCGATGTGATGGTGGATCCACGGCTGCTGGACTGGAGCGTGTACAGTTTCTGTGCTATGGGTGTGGGTGGACCTGAATTTTCCTTTTATGATCACCTCTCATGTGCTACCTCAGGATTAAAACAAATACTGCACTGTATACACATGACTTGACACTGTCAGTGTACTTTAAAAGAGGTGATCAAAGAGCAGCCATTCCTCAATAGCAGCACCACGGTGTAGCAGCTTAACAGAAGGCACTTTGAGTATAACATGCAATAATTCAACTGATAATTAAGGATTTTTATGTTCATATCGTACGTTTTACATCTCCTCAGGATCAGAGTCTTAATTTTGAAATGATCATTTTCTATCAGACCAAGTTGAAATAAATGAAATAGTGTTTTGCCAGTTTATTTGGTACATTTAACTTAATCTAATGCATTCCAATACAACACTTGAATAAATCTCTTCTGGCTGATTATGTTTTAGAAAATGTGTTATTTAAACTGTATGATAATCTGTGTTTGTGGTCCTGTTTAATTGCATAATATATTAATGGGAGGAAATGGGGTTGAACATATTGTTATTACAGTCAGATAAGCCAATAGCTGTGTGTAAATTAGGGGACTTTTTAGAGAATGTTTAACCTTTTTTTCCCCTGAAGTTTATGTTCCACTTTTTTAATATATTATATCTTGTTTGTACCTCCTACCATGTTATCATGGTCAATAAAAAAAAATCAGAAACACTTAACAACATACATACATTCATTTGTCACTTGAAAAAACTTGAATTTGAGGAAGTTTATATATATACTAGTGCTAGGCAAGTTAACGCGTTAATTTCGCGTTAACGCATTCATTAATTAACGCCGACAATTATTTTATCGCGCGTTAACGCATTTTTTAAATTTATTATTATTTTTTTTTCTTTTATTGAAAGACAAGAGACAATACATAGACATAACAAGAGGATGACAAGAACAGTGGGATAAAAGCCAGCAAACATCCTATAGTCAGGTGTGTGTGTGTGTGTGTGTGTGTGTGTGTGTGTGTGTGTGTGTGTGTGTCCTTGAGCCTTTTGAGATGGGAAAAAAAAAAAATAATAATAATAATTAAAAAACAACAACAACAAAAAAACAGGTAAGTATTTTTAATTTATTATTATTGTAACAGACTGTCTCATGTTTTTTTCGTTTTGTATTGGAGATATGATGTCCCTTCAGGGTTGCCATAGAGAAAAGGCGACTTCCGCTTCTGGTCGAGGGGGGGGCAGAAATAAAGAGAGAAGCTGCACCAGCTGTTGCTCTCCCTGGAGACTACTGGACATCGCTGCGGTAAAGTCAGCAGACACTCAGATCTCCGTGGTCAACTCAGCAGACACTTACATGTTAGTGCACCTATATGCTGAAATTCACGGTAAACGCATTTAAACGGCACAGATCGGGAGCCGGCGAAGGACTTTGAAAGTTAGCGGAAAGATTAACGTGAGACAACATCCGGTTTCTTCAGACGAACATCCGGTTTTCAAAATAAGATGCCAACAAAGTATGAATTATATTCACATTAAGTATAAAACATGCTACCTGCATCTCGTGAACCAAATGTTATTGCCCTTTTGTTCATATAGCAGTACTTAAAATACGTAAAATAAAAGTGCGCAATACACTACTTTTGAATTAATTATTGAACTTTGCCATAACAATGCGATTAATTGCGATTAATCGCAAAAAATCCATGCGATTAATCGCGATTAAATATTTTAATCGTTGCCCAGCACTAATATATACATATTCTTCTATTTGTAATTTGTGGAAAAACTGCAAAGTTGCTTTTTCCCTGAGGTGCACTGAACTTTCCTTATCTGCAGATTTGACACTTAATGCTGGTTGAATAACCTATCCTTTGGTCTGAAAAGTGCCTATGGGTGTGTGTGAGAGAAAGAGAGAAACCCAACACTAAGCCATTCTGACAAATACAACAAGCTGAGCTGTGTCCATTACATCCAGCGATTCATCAAACTGCAGTGAAAAATATTCACAGAGTGACAAGTTCTTCAACAGCTGTTGACCAACGTCCTCTGACAGTAACTTGACCCTTCGTGTCACTGTTGCAGGACCAAGCGGTACAGCACGGAATGCGGCTTTTATGTCCTCTTTGTTTTTGAAGTTGCTGCAAACAGTCTCTGCGGTGATGGCCATTGCTTCCTTAAATGAATCCCCATCTGTAAAAGCCTTCTTGTGTTTAGCCAAAAGGTGGCTAACACGAAATGACGCTTCAGTTGCAGCCTTATTTTGAGAAGTGGGTTTTGTGAAAAGTGACTGCTGAGCCTTCAACTCCACTTTCAGCTCTTGCACTTTCTTGGCGCGGATTGCGCTCTTTGGTGGATAGCCGTCTTTGAATTTCTGGTGGTTAGTGTTGTGGTGCCGCTCCAAATTCCCTCGCTTAGACAGTGCCTGTGACACAACATACACACACACTTGTCTTTTACCAAGGTAAAAATAAATTCCTCCTCCCATTCTGGATGGAAATGGTAAGTTTTCGCCTTCTTTCATGGAGCCTCCGCCATGCTCGCTAACTGCCAACTACGCCAGGCTATCACCATGGTGACGACATTTGCGAACGTCAATCAGGCATAATGGGCCTCATTCTCAAACGCAGTTAAGAAGAAGTTAGGAAGACATTTCTTCTGAACTCCACTTTAGCGGTTTTCGGGACAAATTTGGCATTCATGAAAGTTTTCTCATCTGGGATTCGTTCTGACCTTAGACCAGAATTTCAGAACGCTAAAATAGCAGTCGTAAAATCGCCCAGAGTTTTCTTATATGCAATTCCTCAAAAAACCACTAGATGCACGGAGCCGCTCCGTGTTAGAAGGGGCATTTAGTGGGAAGGGCTGAATTTGTGAGAAATCGTTGGTGATTACGTTCACATCAACTCCACAGACATGCTTGGATTTAAATAATTATAGCAATAATAAAGACGAGAATATTTGTATCATTAACAATTACGTTTCATATTTATAATCATGATTCTCATTCGCATCGTGATATCATAAAATAAACAAAAGCACTACACGAACACTGCAAATGTAAGTGAATAAATAAATAAGCACTATACTCAATCGCGTGGATATAGCCACAGTGGAATAGAATGGACACATCTACATTCTGCAACAGTATCTGCACCTCTGCACCGGTGAAGTTAGGTCTCAGTTTACTCGACCGATGCTCGCTTTCCGCTTTGACATGATTTTAATCAGTCTGAAGTTGCTTTCGCGTTGCCTGTGGAGTCTGTCGATTGTGCACACGTCTCTTCAGTTGCATGCCCTTATAAGGAGCTGGCGGGGCGTTTCTGTATGCAAATCCAGGTGCACGAGAACGCGCGTTCAATTACTGCGGTCAAGTCAGCAGACACTCAGATCTCCGTGGTCAACTCAGCAGACACTTAAATTGTAGTGCACCTATACGCTGAAACTTACGGTAAACGCAACCAAACGGCACAGGACGGGAGCGAGCGAAGGATTTTGCAAAGTTAGCGGAAAGATTAACGTGAAAACTTCCGGTTTTCTACAGACGAATATCCGGTTTTCAAAATAAGATGCCAACAAAGTATACATATTGCATAATGAAATGAGATTAAATGAATTATATTCCAATAAGTATGAAAAATTATACCATCATCTCGTGAGTTAAAGGGAAAATACACCTAAATTGTGCGTAAAGTGTATTTATTCTTTGATTTGAGGGTTGCTGGAAATTAATAATACCTGACTGACAGTCAATTAAGATGTTTTACTAAGCAAAAACTCTGAACTGAATTTATATCTTCAAATGGCAAATTTCTGAAGTTTTTAAGGTGCTATGAAAATGTTTTTCTCAATAATTCCCCACAATGACTAATGCATATATGTTCAGGACAAAAAAAGGCTAATATCACAATATTTGAGATGCTACAAAAATATTTTTCTCAATAAGTCCAGACAATGACTGATATGTATGTGTTGAGGACATCGTTGACTCCACCCACACTAAAAATTAGACATTTTTACTGTCCCAATTAAGAGATATTTCAAATTAAAACTCATACATTTGAATTGAGAAAATATCTAATAAATGGATATTTGAAGTGTAATAAAAAGTATTTTCTCAATAAGTTCAGACAATGACTGATATGTATGTATTGAGGACATCGTTGACTCCACCCATACTGAAAATTAGACATTTTTACTGTACCAATTAGGAGATATTCCAAATTAAAACTCATACATTTGAATTGAGAAAATATCTAATAAATGGATATTTGAAGTGTAATAAAAAGTATTTTCTCAATAAGTCCAGACAATGACTGACATGTATGTGTTGAGGACATCGTTGACTCCACCCATACTGAATATTAGACATTTTTACTGTACCAATTAGGAAATATTTCAAATTAAAAGTCATACATTTGTACCCAGAAACGGGTACATTTCTGAATATTTGAGGTGCTATAAAAACTATTATCTCAATAATTCAACAATGACTGATGCATATAAGTTGAGGAAATCTCTGACTACACATATACAGAAAATTAAATATTTTTACTGTGGTAATAGTAGATAGTAGTAGAGATACGGAATTTTGGGTTTTTATTAGCTGTAAGCCATAGCCTAATCATCAAAATTAAAAGAAATAAACACTCGAAATATATCACACTTTCGATGATATTCTAATTCATTGAGATGCACCTGTATACATCAATCATTGTTTGGAATTGTTGAGGGAATACTTTTTATAACACTTCAAATATTCAGAAATTACCTGTTCCTCGGTACAAATGTATGACATTTACTTTTAAATATCTCTTAATTGGTACAGTAAAATTGTTTAATTTTCAGTATGGGTGGAGTCAAAGATGTCTTGAACAGATATGCATCAGTCATTATCTGGAATTATTAAGAAAACCCTTTTTATAGCACCTTAAATATTAAGAAATGAACTTTTGAACATTCAAAAGAAGGACTTATATTTTGGAAAATCTCTTAATTGGGAAAGTAAAAATATTTGATTCTCAGTATTAGTATAGTTAGAGATGTCATGAACACATATGCACTAGTCATTGTCTGGAATTATAAAGAAAACTCTTTTTATAGCACCTCAAATATTCAGTTATTGGATATTTCTTGGAACAAATTAATTTGTCCATTAATTTAATGGACATTTACTTTAAAAAATCTCTTAATTACCACAGTAACGATTTTTCATTTTCTGTATATGTGTGGTAAAAGATTTCCTCAACTTATATGCATTAGTCATTGTGTGGAATTATTGAGGAAATAGTTTTTATAGCACCTCAAATATTCAGAAATGTACCCGTTTCTTGGTACAAATGTATGTTTAATTTGAAATATCTCTTAATTTGTACAGTAAAAATGTTTCATCTTCACTATGGGAGGAGTCAACGATGTCTTGAAGACATATGCATCAGTCATTGTCTGGACTTATTGAGAAAATAGTTTTTATAGCACCTCAAATATTCATTTATTAGATATTTTCTCGAATCAAATGTATGACATTTACTTTGAAATATCGCTTAATTGGTAGAGTAAAAATGTCTAATTTTCAGTATGGGTGGAGTCAACGATGTCCTCAACACATGTATATCAGTCATTTTCTGGACTTATTGAGAAAATACTTTTTATTACACTTCAAATATCCATTTATTAGATATTTTCTCGATTCAAATATATGAGCTTTAATTTGAAATATGTCTTAATTAGGACAGTAAAAATGTCTAATTTTCAGTATGGGTGAAGTCAACGATGTCCTCAACACATACATGTCAGTCATTGTCTGGACTTATTGAGAAAACTGTTTTTATTACACTTCAAATATTCATTTATTAGATATTTTCTCAATTCAAATGTACAGTATGAGTTTTAATTTGAAATATCTCCTAATTAGGACAGTAAAAATGTCTAATATTCAGTATGGGTGGAGTCAACGCATCCTCAACGCATCCATATCAGTCATTGTCTGAACTTATTGAGAAAATACTTTTTATTACACTTCAAATATTCATTTATTAGATAGTTTCTCGATTCAAATGTATGACTTTTACTTTGAAATATCTCTTAATTGGTACAGTCAAAATGTCTTATTTTCTCAATGGGTGGAGTCAACGATGCCTTGATTACATATACATCAGTCATTGTATGGAATTATTGAGAAAAATATTTTTGTAGCAGCTCAAATATTGTGATATTAGCCTTTTTTTGTCCTGAACATATATGCATTAGTCATTGTGGGGAATTGTTGAGAAAAACATTTTCATAGCACCTTAAAAACTTCAGAAATTTGCCATTTGAAGATATAAATTCAGTTCAGAGTTTTTGCTTCGTAAAATATCTTAATTGACTGTCAGTCAGGTATTATTAATTTCCAGCAACCCTCAAATCAAAGAATAAAGACACTTTACGCACAATTTAGGTGTATTTTCCCTTTAACTCACGAGATGATGGTATCATTTTTTTTATACTTATTGGAATATAATTCATTTAATCTCATTTCATTATGCAATATGTATACTTTGTTGGCATCTTATTTTGAAAACCGGATGTTCGTCTGTAGAAAACCGGACGTTTTCACGTTAATCTTTCCGCTAACTTTGCAAAAATCCTTCGCTCGCTCCCGTCCTGTGCCGTTTGGTTGCGTTTACCGTAAATTGTCAGGGTATAGGTGCACTACAATTTAAGTGTCTGCTGAGTTGACCACGGAGATCTGAGTGTCTGCTGACTTGACCGCAGTAGTCAAAAGCCCCTTACATTTTTTATATCGAAATTGGAGGAGTTACAAAACAGCCAAAAACAACTGCAGTCTCATTCTATGTGTGGTTAATTGTAAATTAAATGTGATGCAATCTGCCTCTGAGCCTGTGCGTGTGTCCTCGCTATCCTTATTGCTCTTTCAAAGTGACGCCCTTGTGTAACTGAAATTTATTGAAACTTTGTTGCAGTGTTTCAGGACGTTTTCACATCTTCAGTTCGTTTGCTTTGTTCTGATTCAGGGATTAATATGATACAATGTTGCAGTTGCCCCTTTGTTTGGTTTGTGTTCACACTGCAACATTTAACAGCGGACTAAATATTGTAAACAAACGCCACGCGCGAGCAAACTGTTCTCTCATTGGTCCGATTTCTATGCGGCTATAAATAGCCTCTGTTGCTTCTTCTTTTTTTGAAGGTGTGGGGGATTGGGGGTGCGTGAACCCGGTCGGGATGTAGAAGGGGGTGCGTGGCCTAAAAAGTTTAGGAACCGCTGCCCTAGACCAATCCAATCCCAGTGCTACAAATAGCAGCAAGAATGTCTCTTTCAAAGTTACAGTAGTCTTTGTAATGTCCTGGAAGTTTCAGCTCCACCACGTTAATATCCAGCTGGTGTCTGGGAAGCACATTCCATCCGATCCACAACTGCACCAGTTTCCCAAGGATGCTTGGAGACGCTTCCAAAAAAAGAAAAGTCAATATTTGGATAGATAGATATAAGCTTTATTCATCCCCAGGGGGAAATTAGTTTGTAGCAGCAGCAATTTACAGAGTAAAATATTACGTATGGAAATGCACAATATATACTGTACAATAAAATAGCAGAGCAGATATTAAATTTGAAGAAATAGAATAATAAAAAATAAGATAAAATAGAATAACAATGCAAAAAATGCACAGTATATACAAGTATAGTATACAGTATATTAAATGAACAACTAAACAAACTGACCAGTAGTGCAAGGATCATGGTATTAAATGAACAACTAGGTATTTTCTTTAACTGCCGAGAAGGAATTTGTTACATCAATCATGAATGCGATTTAAAAATAATTATTTTACTCAATTTGTGCTTTGGGTTGTTAGTGCTGCTGAGAATTCATAGTGTGGTGGAAAAAAATCTTTTTAACCTCTCTGTGAGAAATAATCACGATGGAACTTCTTAAAGTATTAAAAACATATTTAATGAACAGACACTTCAATCATAATTCAGCTGAATGGATAGAGCTCTTTCCCCACGGATGGTTCGGAGATCTAACCATGATAAACAGAGTGTATATGCACCCCCCCGTAACCCTCGCAGATGTTGTCCGACGAAGAACAACAAGGGCAGGTTCCCAGCCTTTTCGTGGGAAGAGGGTTGAGATTATATGCAGGTTTAGTGATACAAGACAACTAAAAGTTTCTATTCATTTACCGTCCTCAATAAATGTGCGAAGGAATCCTGTGATCCGACATGTATCCTCCAAAGAGACATCACCGTCTTCATCCTCATCCTCTGTTGGCCACTTTATCTTCTCCAAGACCATCTGACGGATTGATTTTATACGATCAGTTAACACTTGTGTTTCCAAACAAACAAGAGAACAGAAAGCACGATAAACAGCAGAATAGAAAATGAGACATTTTCAATTCTAATAATCCAAATTGTAACTCGATCAGGACACAGTTGTTATTTTAAAGAACCATACTGGAGGTTTTTGCATGGCAACATGTTTTTTTAATTGGTTTCCTTCCTTTTAGGCAGCAATTAGTGTCAGTTCATTTCTATGAAACTCAACTTGCAAGGACTTCAGGACGACCATGTTTCAGCAGTGCTTGTTCATGCAGTGATGTGATGTAGGTTTAACTTTAAAAAAAAGAGATCAAATGCTGACTGTGATCATTTCAATGCAACACGTTTGCAGGTTTATTATAATGAACTGAAACCAATGGCTGCCAGAGGGTAGAAAACACACGTCATTTCTGAGAAAGTCATTTGTGTGAGTTCAGAGTGTTTCTGACTGAGCATCATGGGGTCACTTACCTGTGGTGTGCACTGTACATCAGATGCTCTTGTAAAGAGGAGGGGAATTGTGTCTTTCCTCTCAGTTAGCAAAGGCCAGATCGGTGTCTCTTTTAACCCCTTCGTAACTGTTTCACTTGTCTTGAGGTTCTTCCAAGGACCTGCAAAACATTTGCATCACAACAGAAAAGCAAAGCAGCCATACTAATCTTTCACTAATAGTCTAATTAGCATTACTGAATAAACTCATCAACATCTATCTGTGTATGTCACAAAAAAGACAAAATGTGAAAGACAAAATGTTGTCCTACATCAGAACTTCAACTCTGATTAGTCGGTCTGGTTTGTATGATCTGTTAAGTACAGATCAGAATACTCACAGCATGGAGGAGCAGTTTGTCCAGCAGCCATCTTCTGTTGTCAGATGTGACTGCAGGCAAATCCCATGACAGTGCCAACTCATTGATTAGGTTATTTTCTTCAGGTGACAAATCTGCTGTACCCTCCAGCTAATAATGACAATTAGAATTAGAATAGATTAGAATTCCTGATTTTTCAAGACTTGCATAATATTCAGATTTGATACAACAAATAGGGAAAGGACAACTTGTCAATAACTATCAATCACGCGGTTGACACCCACTGGTCTCAAACCACATCCCAAATAATGTCATTTTGTATCCCTTTTAAACAGCATGTTGGGAACCTGTTAAAACTGTGTTTGCTCTAAAAACACATTTTACATGATGACATCTGTCACTATAATGACATGTTTTAAAGAAATGTATTTACGTTTATGGTTTTAATATTGCTTCAGCACCCCCTGCTGGTTTAAATTAGTAAATTATGTGATTGTGGTATTATAAATATCTGAGAAAAATTTCTGACATCAGGTATTACTTTTATTGTCCTTGCCCCGAATTTTTATCATTAAAATCTTACTGGAAAAATGTATTGTACCACTTTGATTGTCTCACGGATGTCAAGGTCAGCACACTCCTTAAGTTATTATGGCTTCTTCTGGGGATCCACCAAAGAGCACATGCAGGATAGCTGGGCTGAGTCCTCCAAGGCATGGCCCACTATGGAGGAATGAATGAGCAATCATTCAGCCAGCAACAACAGAGAAGTCACTCTCCAAAAGGTGATGCCAAGTGCAGGGAATCAGATGATCCTGTTCCCCCTCAAAAAGAAGTTCTTCCTGGTACTTCAATTAAAAGAGAAAAGTGAAAGAACATTGATAGTGCAGAATGTAAAGGACGTATATATTCAAACTTTCATACAGAATTAGTAAGGAAATATCAATCAGCCACTGAATACTTTGGGTGATCCTGTAGAAACCTACAGGGCCACAGCAGCTGCGTCACATTTGTTTGTTTTTTAAGGTTTTAGGTATTCTCTGGGTAAGTAGAGACTGATCTGTGGTCTGTGGTAAACTGGTGCAAACCAAACACAGAGCCCGATAGCTGACAACCAGCCAGCAGCCAAAGTGAATATTCACTTACCAAAATTCATCTCAAAACCATACTGAAGTTTGGACATGATGGTTGCAAAGAGATGGAGAGTCACGCCATCACCAATTGCTGGATCTCCTTAAAAAGCTAAATACACAGTACAGACATCAGTTAAATGAATATATGATCATTTGTTATCTTTAGTTTTGCGTGTGTAACCAATTTACCCTTGAGTGTGCATGTCAAGGGGCAAGCCCACTCAACATTAGCCCTCTTATAAAAAGAAAGGACTGTCCTCTGCACTGTCTCCAAAATCCATGGTAAGATAGAATGATCTTCCAGTTGCATGCTGGCTTAAAATGTCTTCTTTGAATCTCTTTGCTGCCTCACTGGGATTTGAAAGAATTTTCCAATCTAAAAAAAGTTTTTAAATTATTCCAATTAATACTGGATGAATTGATATGTAGAGAGCAACAATTTATTGCAATAAATGATGTAATGTTTAAATGATGTAACACACCTGAGAAGCCTCTCTCCTCATGGGATCTAGGTCAACTATCTCAGGAGCAGCCACATGTCCCTGAGGTGGCACGCAGTAGTTTGTGTTGCTGGCCCTTGTTGTCTCACTTCCCTGTAGTCTTGTCAACATGCTCACAAATCTACCTTCACTTCAGGAGGCACTTTCTGTGGTCACCACAATTTCTACCTCACCACTGCTCTGTGATGGTCTTGGGTAAAGAGAAGCACGTTTTGTTATTGGGGCCAGTATATTTTATATTACATTACACATTCACAAAAACACTGCAACTAGAAAAGAATGGTCATATAAATAGAATAGAATAAATCCATTCAAATTCAACTTTCCCTCAAGACCAATATTCAGGATCATACAGGATCATCCACATTCAAAATGCTTTACATCTTTTGGCAGACTCCAGAGCCTAATGCTTAATGTCTGATGTACGACTCCTTGAGTGCTTGACAAATGTGACGTTTTAGTTCTGTAGAGCGATACCTCACGCATTCATCACTGTGAGCCTTGATTCCTGTCAAAGGGAACTCCTCTCCACACGTCACACATTTCTGAGGTGGTCCAACTAGCTCATTAACTGTATTCTGGTTGACATGCCTGTAAACAAGATCATTTTAAAATGTAACACAAGCTATACTTATGTAACTGTTCACACTCTGCCATTTTCATATGGGAACACCAATTTAAAAGTGAGGATCTTACAGGGTCCAGATTCAGGTTTCTTTGGAGTGGTCGGATGAAAATTGTAGCATGACCAATCTGTGTTTGTGGATCTTTCAAATGTCTCACATGGTAACCCTCATTGGGACATGGTATGATGATCAGTTGGCCACCGTGTTGTTCCAGAGATTTTGAGCAACTCAAATCCTGCCCTTTGTCTGAGTGTTTGATATGCCTCTAAAATAAATTCTCTAAAGTCATCTGGATCAGTATGACTACCTGAAAATAGAAGATAATAATACAAACAACCGATCTAACTTGAAATATAATGACGGTTAATGTTTTTGAAAGGTAACTTAATTCAAGAAAAATACATCGTCTGTCCATCATGATGCCTGACTTACCTTGGAATGTAAGACGTGTTTCCCCAAGTCCTGCAGCAGCAAGTCTATCTCTGGCATATCGGTTTGTCCTCAATACAACAGAAAGAGTGAGTGTACGAATGAAGCTGTGCACGCGCACAGTTCACCTCCTTGTCGTCCTTCTCCCTCCAAAGTGTGGACCAAACAGTCTTGAAACCTCGGCTAGAATCAAGTGAAGAGGATAAGCTCTAATCAGTACAAGAACATAAGAACGTTGCAGAAGAAACATGTTGGCTAACGATACCATCGCACACTTTACAGGAATGTGATCTGACGCACAGCATGAATAAATAAATCACTCATCACCGGCGATAGTAATTTAGTCTACACAAGGGATTTAGCATGGAAACGTGTTCCCTGCAGAAACCTACCGTCCACTGGGTGCCTGGGTGTGACGTTATAGTGGCGGCCGCGGAGGTGAACGTGGTGCGTTTGCGGTCCTCGGTGCTGCACAATCATGTATTTATTCTTTTATTTATTCATTTCTGTACTTTTACATTGGAAGGAGTTTTCTAAATGGGACAGCCTCGTCGCAGCTGCGGTGACGTCACTGGCGCATAGAATGGCATGACGTCACACCAAGATCAGAGACGCAATGATTCTTCAAGATCAAAGGCAAAGCGTCACAAATGACGTCAGTTCATAAACAGACTCCATAGAAAGGCATGACGCCACAAAGATCAGGGACGTCACAAAGAGCAGAGACAGAATCATTTGTCCAGATAAAAGGCAAAGCATCTGTATACCCCAGACTTTACTTATCCAAACTAGTTATCAAGGACTTTCAAGAGACACCAGTACAGTGGAAGGAAGAACGATAAATATGGCCCGAATGACTGACTGGCAGATGCTATGGGAGGCTCAGCATGCAAATGATTTCATGTCGGCCAAAATTAATGATCTTGAGCAGCGTCTAGAGGGGAAAAATGATGAACTGGCCCTGCTTGAGTCGGACACAGACATAATTCTTACAGAAACTTCGAAAATACAGGCAAAGCTTTATGTGCTGCATGAAGAAGTGCGTGATCTCGAGGAAAATAACCAGAGGCTGAATGCTGAGATGGCCCACCTCCCTGATCTGAACATTCAAAACCAAACTCAAATTACCTATCTGAGGAAAGATGGTAATGACGTTATAGAGAGTCTATGGAAGACTCTGGATAATAATTCAGCCCAAATTAAAGACCTTACGAATAAAATAGAAACAAAGGCCAACAATTTGGCAAATTTTCAGGATTTCAAAGAAAAGGAGGAATCTTTAAACAATATAAATGAGGTACCGGCCCTGCAGGACTCTCAGATAGAAGCAATGAATGCAAAGCATTATAATCTAGATGATTATCTGCAGGAGCATGAAAAAATTGAAAGTCACCTTAAGTCTCTGGCGGCTGAACAAAGTGACAAGAATGAAAAACTGGGGAAAACGTTGCTAAAGCTTCAGTACAAAGGGTTTGAGAATGAGGAACAAATCAGGTCTAAAGATGCAATTATAACCAGACAACCCATCGACATTAATTTGATGGAGCAAGAGCAAGAGGAACTCTGCATCTTAAAGAATGACTTGCAACAATCAGTGCGTGAGCCTAAAGACCAGACCGAGATGATGGAGGACGAGCAGATACTTGAAAATCTGAGAAATACACCTGAAGAGAGCGTCCTGGAGACGACACCTGAAGAGAGCGTCCTGGAGACGACACCTGAAGAGAGCGTCCTGGAGACGACACCTGAAGAGAGCGTCCTGGAGACTACACCTGAAGAGAGCCTCCTGGAGACTACACCTGAAGAGAGCGTCCTAGAGACTACACCTGAAGAGAGCGTCCTGGAGACTACACCTGAAGAGAGCCTCCTGGAGACTACACCTGAAGAGAGCCTCCTGGAGACTACACCTGAAGAGAGCGTCCTGGAGACTACACCTGAAGAGAGCGTTCTGGAGATACTGTGATATTGTACTAGTAAAGATCTAAAATGTTTCTAAATTAGTTTTTGACATCGAAAACAACTGTGCCATGTGTTCTGCCACAAAGCTACCCACTCCAGGACCTGCTATCACTGAATGGGTAAGGTGTTGTTGTAGTTAATTGTATTTGTGCATTTGTTAATGGATTTGAGTTTTTGTTTTGGCATTTTGTAGATTTAATTGAGAATGGACAGTAGAGGGCTGACAGGAAATGAGGGTAGAGAGAGAATGGGAATGTCATGTAACAAAGTT
Source organism: Anarrhichthys ocellatus (assembly GCF_004355925.1). Lineage (NCBI taxonomy): Eukaryota > Metazoa > Chordata > Actinopteri > Perciformes > Anarhichadidae > Anarrhichthys > Anarrhichthys ocellatus. Next base: position 1,118,061 of record NW_022280123.1, read on the forward strand.
CGCCATTCAGAGTCATATCAGTGATATATTGCGGTTTACTCCTCTAACACTAGGGCACCTCTTGTTTTAATCTTGGCAATGCAAACAAGATTGGTGTACCTTCTTTTGAGTTTCCAGGAATATGTGTGCAATTTCAAATTAACTAAATACATAGGACAAAGAGGCTTCCTTGTCCATCACAATCTCAAGGAACACTTGCTATCATCTGCACCAAGCCACTCTGATATGTCCATATACTCTGCCTTGCTCTTTTCCTTGCATTTGCACCATGGCAGCTGGCAAATTCAGATATAGGACCTGTCCTATTGTTGATTGTCAATCAATAAAAACAACATTGTAAAAGCTATGACCATGACAATAACAATGTCCCATTTGATTAAATGATGAAAATAATTTCAAATTTAAATAAAGTTTTCTTTTGGGGTGAATTCCTGTTTGAAGTCTGTCTTTACTAAGTTTTTTCAATTTTGTCCTTTTTCAGATTCAGTGTGACAGCTGTAACAGATGGTTCCATGCCGATAGCCTGCAGATGGAAAAATACCTGCTTTTAAAAATAAAAAACAAAGACTGGAAATGCTGTTTGTGCAACAATTAAATCCACATACAGTATTTGTTATGTTTTTTGTCTCTTTTTATATGCCCCCTTGCTATATCTGTCTGTGTGAAGAGGGTGGTCAAATATGTTTTGCATTTCATGTTGTGTTTTTATCATTAAAAGTTTTTCTTTGAAACTTGACAATTGCGCATGTGTTCCAACTGAATCCGAATCCAAATACATTAGTTTTAGAACAATGCCTTTGATCACCACCACACTAAGGAGGTACGTAGAGGGAGGTAGAGCTATATATGTCCAAAATGACACAAAAGACCAAGGCTTTTACTAAGCTTAATAATATAGACAATCAAAACATTAGACATACAGCAAAATTACATGGGATTTTTAATGGACATAGTCGGAGTGATCATGAACAAGAATCCATTGAAAATGTACTAGAATCTCTTAAGGAACTGTTAAAAAAGGTATAAAGGATTATCTTATGCTGTCAATATCTTTATTTAACAGTTTAAAATATGAGGACATTATGAATATCAAAATGTCATTTGAGCTGATTTTACATCTAATTTTCTCAAAAACTGTACAGTAATATTTCATGGCAATATTCATGTCCATATTGAGGGTCGTCATAAACAAGAATCCAGTGAAATATTGACATAACCTCTTAAGGATTCATTTTAATAAAATGTCAAATATGGGGAAATGATGAATATCAAAATGTCATTTGAGTTAATTTTGCCTTTAATTTTCTCAAAAACTGTACAGTAATATTTCATGGAAATATTCATGTCCATAGTGAGGGTCGTCATTAACAAGAATCCAGTGAAATATTGACATAACCTCTTAAGGATTCATTCTTATAAAATGTCAAATATTGGGAAATTATGAATATCAAAATGTCATTTGAGCTGACTTTACATCTAATTTTCTCAAAGACTGTACAGTAATATTTTAAGACAATAATCATGTACATAGTCAGGGTCGTCATTAACAAGAATCCAGTGAAATATTGACATAACCTCTTAAGGATTCATTTTTATAAAATGTCAAATATTGGGAAATTATGAATATCAAAATGTCATTTGAGCTGACTTTACATCTACTTTTCTCACAGACTGTACAGTAATATTTTAAGACAATAATCATGTCCATAGTCAGGGTCGTCATAAACAAGAATCCATGGAAATATTGACATAACCTCCGAAGGATTCATTTTTATAAAATGTCAAATATAGGGAAATTATAAATATCAAAATGTCATTTGAGCTGACTTTACATCAAATTTTCTCAAAAACTGTATAGTAATATTACATTACATTTGACATGGAGATACATGGGGTCATCATGAACATAACTCCAATGGAAATTTTAGCTAACCAATGAAGGAAATGTTTTTTTAGAGATCAAAGATGATTATTAGGTAATATTATAATTTCCGAGCCCTTTTTCAATTAAAGATTATACAGCAGTGTAATTTCAGATTTTATTATTGTTATATTTCACTTAATGTACAAAATGACGTTGTTTTTGACTTGTTATATCAAATTGGACAAATTATTGATGAAATATAGGTCTATTTCGGGGCTTTTTGGGCTATCCAAGCACCCGTACTGTAGCACCTCGAATAGACGAGCATTACATTTCAAGTGCCGGCTGGCGTGACCGAGGTTCCGCAGATGACGGACCACATGACCGCAGTGCTCAGGTTACCAAATACACCAAGACGTTCAGTCGCAAATAACAGGCATTCCCAGCAATACAATTTGCAGCTCTTCTCCGACCCCGTCAGCCAGGAATACCTTTAGTTTGCAGACTGAAAGTGGCGCACAAAGCCTTTTCTTACAATGTCCAGTTTGTCCGGAAATGTCCTTCTTGAGAAAGGTGTTCCCAGTAACTCCGCCACTAAATCAGCTTCTCCTCCTTCCGCCATTTGATGTTAAAAAAACAAAGCTAAGTAAAAAAAAACTGAAAATGACATCATTTCTTCCATATCTTTCCACTTCAACTCTGACTGCTAACAACCTCAGTTCTGCCAGCAAGCATACGTTTCACTTTAGTCACGTGCTCGCCCACTGACCAATCACAGCACACGCTGCACCTTGCGGCAGAGCTGCACCTGCACATGAGCTGCATGTAATGCTGACGTCATTATAGGCCGGCTAGCAGGTGCTGACGTGTCAAAGAATACGCCCAACATGTCAAACTAAAGATCTGATTGGTTGAACACTATGCCAATCAACAATATCGTCCCCATTCACTTAAACTGCACATGGATGCACTTCAGAGACTGCAGGCCTGTGGCCTGTCTTCTTACCTAGAGACACAGAGGTGAAATCTGATTGGATAAAAGCTCTACTTAAAACAAGCTGCACTGGAAGCAGAGCAACTGAGGAAAACAGTAGCTGTGCAATGAGAAAATAAGATAATGTGAAATATATGTTTATAAATTACAATACATGTAGTATATTTAAGAAAAATTATTAAATTATAAAATAGATATAGCTTTGTGATTCTGTTTAGGCCAGCAGAGAAGGCCTTGCAGGCCCTGACGGCCCGCCACTGGTGTACAATAGCTAATATAACTGCCTTCTCATTAACAAAAATGAAACTGTATGGTGGAGACCCAGTTCAATAGGAAACAATGACCCCCAGCATTTACCATCAAATAAACAGAAGAGTGCACTGTAGGGCCCACTTGGGTGCAAAGACACAGGTGCAAACCCCTTTTGGGTGGATTTTGGAAAGATAGTACACGTGAGGATATGCCCTAGAATTAATGACATTTTACTGCTACGTGAAACGTAATGTAAGGGGGATATCAGTTCAGAGCACGAAAAAACAAATAGTACTAATACAAAACTATATTCCAGTGGTTTCATCTATGTTTGCATAAAGCGGTTGGCTCGGACTGTGCACCTGAGGATGATTGATTGAGTGAAGTTTGAGTTGCACCTATCACACTGCTTACCTCTAATTAGCCTTGACAAGACTGGTGTCTTTTTCAATTAAAGATTATACAGCAGTGTAATTTCAGATTTTACTATTGTTGGATTTCATATAATGTACAAAATGACGTTTTCTAAAAAATTGGGCAAATTATTGATGAAATATAGGTCTATTTCCGGGCTTTTGGGGCTATCCAAGCACCCGTACCATAGCACCACGAATAGACGCGCATTACATTTCAAACGCCGGCTGACGTGACCAACGTTCTGCGGATGACGGACCACTTGACCGCAGTATTTAACTTGGTGAATTGAACCCAACCTTTAATTACTTTTAGAGAAACTCATAGATCACAAAGGCAGACATGTAAACGCGCGCCATTTGCAATCTGCACAAACACACAAAGTATTTCGAAATACATTGCGTGACACATTTCCATACTGCTGCCAAGTTTTATCTGCCTTCCTTGCCAGTCGAAATCATGACTCATTGAGGGTGTCCGTGTGCGTGCGCGAGAGAGTGGGCTCGGCTCCTACGTCACGTTTAGCCCCACCCAATACAGGAAGGAGGTCGGCTCGGTTTAGCGGCGACCCATCGAAGGAAAGGCTGCTGCGACATCACTGAGCTCGAGCCGTCTGGGATGAAACGAACGCCTCGCTCCTGCTGAAGGTTGTCTGGTAGTGGTGGAGTTGTGAATACGTCGGTGACGGCGATCATTTCGCTGTGGCCGCGCTGTGAAGGAGTAGCTGTTGTCATTCAGGCTTTGTTGTTTGTTGAGAAAGAGAGAGAGAGAGACCAAAGCTAACGGTAGATAAATTGAGCTTCGCAGCTAACGCGTCTCTTTCCTCGGGGCTTCCGACCGCTTAAGGTTAGTAACGTTGACTTCAATGACAGCCACGGTGCCATGAGGCTTTGTTGTCGTGTTCACCACATCTCAGTCAGCCTGCCTAGCATCGCACTGCGCCCACTGGCTCCTGTCCCCCTCCCCCCTACCAGCCTAGGTGATGTCATCTAATAGATCACAACAATCTCTCCTCCTCATCTCCTTCTGTGTGGACAGGAACAACAACAAAAGCCCATCACATTACATATGCTGTTAATTGATGTAACAATACTGCATGTCTAGCTAGAAGGAGAAAAAAAAAATCAATAAAACTGTTACAGTAACTTGCACCTAAGATTTTGCCTGTACTGCAATTGATTTTACTGCATTTGCTGATTGCAACTTCAAACATACATCTGTTATCATGCAGACTCAAGCATGCCGAAGGAGGCGGACCACCTTGAGGGCGGAGGAGACAAGGAGTCGAAGAAGGAGGAGAGGAGGCAGGATGCTCCCGAGGCGATGGTGAGCAAGAGTATCCGGGCAAATAGTTCGAGCCCTCGCAGGGGGAACACTCCTCAAGGTGAGAAACGGACTGATTAAAGACCGGGACCATGTGTGTCTTAATCCTGCAGCCCTCTGAGGCAAATCTGTGATTTTTGGGCTATAAAATTAATTGAATACATCCATTTTTCATTTGAGTAGGGGCATAAACCTTCCAAGAGAAAATAAAGTCTACTCAAATTAATAAAGATATTTCTCAAAGCAAGCAGCATGCTGCATAACCAGAATAGACAGCTGTGGTCCAGGACATCCAAGCTACTGTTGCAAGTGGACTCTGCGTATTTAGACTTGGAAGTGCGGTGCAAAATATTCACACACTGTAACCGCCCAGCTCAGTCCCTCAGTCTCTCCTCAGTTCTTTGTTAGCACACACACGTGGACTCAGAACCAGTGGTGTAAGATAGTTCCGATGGGCCCCGGTGCACGCTGTCCTGACGGGCTCCTAGCTACATAGTGCCGCTTTTACGTTTGAAAAGGAATGACTGCTCGCTCAGCCTGCAGATTGCGAGTCTTGCCCGATTTTTGCAAACTAGCCACCGTGTATCATGTCGTCTCGTCAGTGTGATCGAATAGAGACTTGACATTGGACTACATCAACACACATATTACCCAGCATTCATCCTTGTTTATCTGTATATGACAGAGTTACCAAAGAAAATCATAAACAAATTTATTGAATTGCTTTAATAGTTAATTTCGTTTCTATAGTTTATGTAGAATAAGCATGTTTGTAATAGTTTTCTGAAAAGACGCACACAGGCATAGTCGTAAAATACACACTCAGTAATCTGTCTGAAAGAAGATATGTCATTGAAGCCAACTCTTCTCTATGGAAAGTAGCTACAACAGTTGCTAAATCTAGCAAGAAAGTCAGGAACAACAGCCTGTCCCTTCAAAGCCACTCCCCCTAAATCATGACGAACGTAAACAATAAACATGGCTATTGGGACCACTTTTTTTCTTTTCTTTTTTTTTGTCAGAGCATTTGATTCATTGATTGCTGTTGGGATGTAATGATAATTTCAACAAAAATATCAAATGTTTTTGAAGCAGATTAACAACCCTGACTTTAACGCATCTTGTAGCGTGTGTGTGTGTGTGCCTGCTTTCACTGCGGTCCCACTAAATTAGAATAAATTCAACTGCAGTGTGTTGGCAGTGGAATTGTTTGTTTTTTCACCATAATAAGAAAGGAAGGAGTACAGCACACTCTGACGTGTGATTTTGTCGGAATAAATCACATAAAGATGGATTTCCCTCACAGCCAGCCCCCCCAGGTTTGTCTCCGTGGAGGAGCTGATGAAGACGGCTAAAGGAGTCACCAACATGGCTTTGGCCCATGAAATAATGGTCAACCAGGATTTTCAAGTCAAACCTACAGAGCTTCCTGAGGGGAGGTGAGAGTTCAATCAGACACAGCCTCGAGTCCTCGTCTTTGACCGAGTTCTTTCTCGCTGTAGAAGTAACAGTCCCTCCTGTGCACCCTGAACAGCTTGGAGCGCCAAGTGAAGGAGATCATGCACAAAGCATTCTGGGATTGCTTGGAAGTTCAGCTGAAGGAGGAGCCGCAGACGTACGGACACTGCATCAAACTGCTGGCTGAGATCAGAGAGGTGAGGTTCAAATGCAAAGTCTTATTTTTAGCTACCGCCTCCTCTCCGGAGATATGATCCCCGCGGTTGTTATCTATTTTGAGAAAGGTCGCGGCTGCACGGCTTCGCCATACCAAACTACACTATATCTGTCTTCCCTCTCCCGCCTTCAGTCATCACCTGTCTCCCTGCCCGCCTCCAGACTCTGCTGTCCTTCCTGCTGCCGGGCCACGGCCGCCTGCGCTCCCGTATCGAGGAGGTCCTGGATGTGGCTCTGATCCAGCAGCAGGCCGAGAACGGCGCGCTCGACATCGGCAAACTGTCCCAGTTCGTCGTCGAGATGATGGGCTCGCTGTGCGCCCCCTGCCGAGACGAGGACATCAGCAAGCTGAAGGACATCACCAACATCGTGCCCCTACTCAAGTGAGCCGGGGAACTATTATGAGTTCGGCATCTGGCGGGGCCTCTGTTTATTTTTGACTTGTGTAATTTAATTCTCAGTCCATTACGGCGCAGAAGTCAGCGTGTTCTGGAGTGACGTAATAGTGGAGGAGCTAACGCAGACGTAATGAGACCGAATGACAAGTTCACTTTCAAGCCAAGTCGGACCTGGAATTTCAAACCTCCACATTACATTTAAATATAAATCCCTGATTCTGTCTGTGCCGTCCCTCCTTCCTAGGGCCATATTCTCCGTGCTGGACCTGATGAAGGTGGACATGGCTAACTTCGCCCTGACCAGCCTCCGGCCTCACCTGATGCAGCAGTCGGTCGAGTATGAGAGGAGCAAGTTCCAGGGGTTTCTGGACAAACACCCCAGTAAGGAATCTCTCTTCCATGAAATAAGTCGTATGAATTATCCGTGCAAAATAAATAAATGACGTAATGGGCCGCCACATATAGGTAGATCCAAACCTACACGCAGACATTTGACAGCTGAAACCCTTTGTAGATAACATGGCCTTTTTTTTTTCTCCTTCTTTGTAGTATTGCAGCGATGCAGGTAGCCAATTATAGCCCACCCTGAAACTAAATGTGAAAGATTTAAATTCAGTGACTTTGATCACTTCCTCACAATCACACATTCCTGCTTGTTTTATGTATGGAAGTACAGTACAATCTTATTTATCGATATCTCTTAGCAAAATAAGCTGAAATATTGAAGTAATTGACGACCGACGTAATAAACGATGGGATGTCCCACTCGAAGAAGTTGCTATTAGCCAACGGATGGATATGGTGTCTCTTTGTTTTGGCATCCCAAGTGTTTGGGAAAACCAGGATGTAACAACAGAACGATCCGTTCTTCAGATGCCTTAGACTACACCGAGAAGTGGCTTGAGGACACAGTGAGATGCCTGAGAGAGGACGCTTCCTGTGCTGCGTCGTCTGACCCTCCCTCCCTCCTCCCCGTCAACGTCCATAATCACGCCTATATCCGCCTGCTGAGGTGGGACCACTCCTCCGACCCCTTCCCTGAGGTAAACATGAAGCCAGTCACCGGGTTCTAGCCGCTAGGTGTATGTCTTTTTTTATGCTTTCTGTCCCTTTTTGTGTTTCTGCCACCATGAAGCCTCTTCTCTTCTCACCTCCTGCTTTCTGTAGACGGTGTTGATGGATCAGGTCCGGTTCCAGGAGATGCATCGGGAGGAAGAACAGCTGGTCGTGCTCTCCTCCGTGCTGCTCATCGTCTACACCACCACAGGGGAGGCGATCTCAGGCCTGCCGGGGCTGATGGAGACGCTTAAGAACATTGTCAACGTCATGCTTGCGGACATGCACACGCCGTGAGTAGCGGTCGCGCTTTCACTGTCACACAAACGTTTAGTAGAGCTACACTGGACTAATCATTTAATTATTCAGGTAATATTTGCCCTGTTAAAATGATATTCTGTAAATCAAAAGAGCTGATTCGGAACACTTTTGAATGAAGTTTCGTTAATAGTTTTTCAGTTCACTAATTATTTAAGATTATTATAAAATTATTATTTATCTTCACGATTCTTGTACTTATTACACATTTTCCATATAAACTGGCTGATAATATCAATGTCTTGTTTCCAACCTCTTCTTCTCCGCCAAGTGACCTTCCACAACAAAATGGACAAATTCAGCTTTAATGTGTGTTGCGCAAGAATATTGTACTTTAATGCCTCCTTGTTGCCTGTCGCTAGGTCTTTTAGTGTAAAGGAGGCCTTAGAAACCATCGGGGAGAAACTGTGTGTTGAGCTGAGTCAGTGTCTGACCAAACATGGCTACTCTCCATTCTCGGCCGACCGAAAGAGCACTCTGAGGGGACAGATCTCAGCTATCGTCCAGCAGGACAACACAGTCCGCAAGCTAATGGGTAAGAAGAACATTGATGACGACTGTCAGTGCGTCTGAGGGCTTCTTGGGGGTCGACTGTGCGTTTTGTGTACACATTTATATGGCAGCGACTCCTCTCTTTTCCTCTCTTCACAGAGTCTCGGGTTCAGAACTACCTACTGGCCTCCCTGGAGTCCAGTCAACATAAGACCCCTCCCCCTCTCCCAGGAGGTCTGGCCCCAGTCGGCAGGGAGGTGAAGGAGCTCGCCGTTCGCTTCAGTCGCCTCATCAACTTCAACAAGCTGGTCTTCTCCCCGTTCTACCAAAAGATTCTCCAGAACCTACTGACAGCCGGGGAGAGTCCCAGCGCAGGGACGTAAGCACTGAAATGGAAAGCAGTTAGACTGCCCCACACACACACACACACACACACACACACACACACACACACACACACTGGTAAGGGTTTAGATTTAGAGAAACAATTTGAGGACGCTGATCTGTCCCCAGCGCTTGCACCTGAAACCAATATAAACAAAAAAACGCTAGTGACCATCTCGGTTGCATTAACTCACACTGTTGCTTATATGATCAAATCTCAGGCCTCATAACCATCCGGCCATGATTTGTTCAGTATTACTAGCATGGCCTGGTATCATTCCTTTGACATCCGAGTCAATACAATACCTGTGTTTTAGAACCAATACTAAGTGTTATGGTCACCTTACTTTGCAGCGTATAAACACATTTCTTTCAACAAAAAAACAAAACTATTGCTGCGTAAAATATAAGATGAACAAAACTAGGCTTTTAAATCTTAAAGATCTAAGGAAGAGGGTCAGGGCCTTTTATTTATCAAGCATCTCAGTACTCACTAGCCAACTGTTCTCATGTTTGATGCTGTATTCGTGCTCTGAATATCATACACGGCTTCTTTAAAAGGCGCTCTAGAGGTGTCTCAACCTGTCAGGAGTTGCAAGGAGAGGGCGTTCAAGCAGAGACATGCGGGCACATTCCATGAGAGGAGAGAAGCCTGAGGAACGCTTGATGACAATAAGCTTATTAAGGGAATAGTTCCACATTTTGGGAAATGTGCTCGCTTTCTCGACGAGTTGGACAAGAAGATCAGCCAACTAGATTAGCTCGGCACAAAGACTGGGAACAAGAACAAAGCAGCAGGTCTCGCTCAGGCCAAAGGCTGCAGAATTAACCTAGCAGCACCTCTGAATTAACATGTTACCTCCTGTTTCTTTAACTCGTACAAAAACTGAAGGGCAAACATGGCAATTTGTGGTTTTTACAGGGCGTTACTTGACTATTTCTTAGATAGATGGATGGATGGATTTATTTATCTCAAGGGAAATATAGGCATCTTCTAATATCGGCCCGGGAGCAAGGACTTCTCCTCTGGTTGCAGAGCAAACTCAGGCCATGTCCACATTACTCCGTTTTTGTTTGGAAACGCATATGTTTTGCTACGTTTACACTGAGCGTCCACACTACGCCGGAGTTTTAGAGCACCGTAAATGGAGGAGTTTGAAAACGCTCCCGACGTCGGATAAGTTTGAAAACTCCGGGGTTGCGTTTTCGCGTGGACGGCCGAAACCGGATACATTCAGAAACGATGACGCCCACACCCGCGTTCGCTACTTCATTGGTTCTTAGCAGTCATGACGTGTCCTTCCCTGATTCGTCACACTCCTATCACGTGACCCTTACCCGGAAGCTCACAAATAACAACATTGATTACCGATTGACTACCAGGTTAATCCAACATGGACAACTGATTGCAGGCGATGCTGACCTTGTCTTTACTAGCAGCTGTTGTTCAGTTAAAGTCTGCATTATTACAGAGGAAGCAGCTGTTATTGGAGCGATTAGCGAGCGGCGTGACCAGCGGCGTTACTAGACCTACGGAGCGGACGTCTGAAGTCACGGTTAGCAGTAAATGCTATTCAGTAGGACAGATAGTTAAGCCACCAGCAGAGCTACGAGTGAGAACAGACAACACTACCGAGGAAACGAGTGAGAGACGTGTGTTGACCACATTCATGGACCCATAATCTAGTAAACGTTTACGTGTTAGTGTTGATTTTATAGTAAATTTGATGTGTGAGAGAGATGGAGAAAGACCTGCAGTGTTGTAACGAAGTCTGAAAAATAAAACTTCTAAAACTTTCCACGAAATGTATCTGTTTGAGTTCATAGAGGAAGATTTTAGAGAAGATCTTAAGTATCAAACACGACCTTTCATTATTAAAGACTACTTTATTACTCTGTCGTATTATTTTTAACTAAGCAACCAATCTACCTCCTGTTTACACTGTGTCACAGTGTACGTTAATGGTCACGTGATGTACGTTAATGGTCACGTGATATCCGTTTTCGAAGGTTGCCGTGTGGATGCAGATCAATTCTATTTGAAAACTCTGTTTCCAAATAGAAACGGAGTAGTGTGGATGTACACTTCTTACTGTGTCGACTGCGGGAAGTTACTGCACCTGATCTTTTCATCGTACAGAGAGGTCCCCGGTATGTTCTCCTATATTGTAAGAGGTCCGAGGCTGAAAAATAATTGAGAACCCTCCGTCTTAAGTAACTATGTTACCATGCTTACTGCAGAGGCCTGGGTTCAAATCCCACATGTGGCCTTTTGCATTTTGTGGTCCCCTCTTTCCCCTCGCTTATACTTTTGAATAAAGGCAAGAAAATACAACAAAATGATCTTAAGAAATAAGAACAACTTTGAGTCTGTGCCTGGCCAGTATCTCCTGGAGCTCTCCTTCATATACTGGCAGAGATGGGAGTTATTTCCTGGTTTGAGAGCATTGATAAAGTGCTCGTGCTCCGAACACTGTAGCGCAAAAATCTGCATCACTCATACAATGTTTGGCAGGGACTGACTCACTACACTCGGCCAGGGTTTGTATTTATCAAATTGTCTAAGTATTCAGTAACAGCTTTCAGGACCAGGAAGTTTTCATACTCTGTGCTACTGACCCGGTTTAATCGATCGAGCACACACAAGTGAGAGAATGAACAAGACAACAGATGACAAGATGAATGTCTTTGACACTGAAATACAGCGGATACAAAGGGGTTACATCTTGTGCTTGAAATCAAATAATTCTTATTTGGTTTATCAGATTGAGTAAGCCTTTTTAATGCAGCGTATTAAAAAAAATGAAAATGTACCTTTTTGAACACTCAATCTATGTCAAAAAGTAAAAGTCTGCTTGAGGGTCCGAATCTCCTTAATGCTGCAGGGGGCTAGATCATACATCTAAATATGACCAAATCCATCCAAGAATGAACAGATTCCTCTTGTAACAAGAATCTGTGAATAACTTCCTACATATTTTTTCTTAACTTAGGCCACACGGGTATTATAAAAATAAAAGGTATGTAGACTTTTTGCATCCATGGTATGTGCGTTTTACAGTTTATTAGAAAAATGGAAAGTGAGCAGTAAGAACTGATGTGTAGCCGCCTCGAGGGAAACCAGACTGGTGTTACAGACCAACTTGAACTGTTGCTCTCTTTAATCCTTACATAGTTTAACAATTAAGTTATCTTGTTCTTACTATTTCTGATGGTTAATAAGATGATAATAATTCTTACTTTTGACAAACACATTGGGCCTCATTCACTAATGTGTGTGTAAAATAGGAAGACAGACATTTGGATTTGAAAACCTCAAAAGAAGCTTTGAAATATATATTTTAATTATGACAATAACCGATGTGGATCAAAGGGCATCAATTTCATTAAGTTATTTAATACTTTTGTCTAATGCAATAAATATTGTTGTTTATAACATCCTTTTTGTTAATGAATGTGGTTCTTTTTAATGTAGGCAGTTATACATTTGTTGACAGATTAAAAACTAATGTACAATAATGAACCCCATAATTGTGTGTCAACCGTTTGTACGGTTTGAGCACAGTTTTGAGAATGAGGCCCGTTGCTTTGCATGATATTTTACACACTCAACCGACCACACCATACAATTGTTGTAACGTTTCTTCACTCTACAAAGCAGAATTACATTGCCTATTCCCCAAATGAATAACACATGTTCATTGCCTGGCCACAGCAATTACACTATTTGTCTTTTAATGTCAATCCAACATGCCAATAAAGCATTGTTTGTCCCACATGGCTGAGTCATTTCTTTAATCCCTCTACAGGTTGTTGGTTTACGTTATGTTCTCGGGTCCAAAACAACATTTGAACTTTGTGTGAGGACCAATCATCTTCACCAAACCACATGCATGTAGTTTACATACAAGACCTAGGTGGAGCCAGAACTCCAATTCATCCGATATAACAGTTGTATCATTAATTACTTGATTCCAGTACATTCTGGTATTTTTCTAGCAGAATATACGATACTTGCATGAATAGCAGTCCTTTAACAAGCAAAAAGTGATTAGTTACTTTCTCTCCACAAAATTTTCAAATTGCTCTCGAGTTGACGGACCATTGACTGTAAAGTGTTTGAGCATGTGTGCAACAAGGAGCATATTACAATTTCAACAATATAAGTGCGACAACACGAGGAGACTGGATGAATAAAACAGAATGGCAGTGACTCCTGGGTGCTAGACCTTTATTTTGAAAGAGCTAGATTATCACATTTGAATATGGTCTGTTGTACTCCGGACACGTATAGTCCTGAATTACAAAGTTGCACATGCAACCCAACATCCCTAAGAGTAAGGAGCCGGTGGTGGACTTTGGGAGGCAAAGGTCTGAACCCAGTGGGTGTGGAACTGGAGTCTGTGGTGGAGGTGTCAGAGAGGAGGATGCTAAGTATTGTGGACAATGCCTCTCATTTTCTGCACACCACACTGGAGTCACTTCAGAGCTCCTTTAGTCGTAGACCACTGACGTGCACCACAGAACTGTATACTCCTCCCCCTTCTGCAGGAAGGACAGCTGAAACATCGGACACAAAGGACAATAAGCTCCATATTGTGTCAAATTATATGATTTAGTCACATTGCAATTCAATATACATTTGTATTACTTTTCAATATCATTGCCAATATTACTCTCAATATCATGCACAATACTACGTTTCTATTTTAGTTTCTATCAGGCACTGGTGTTAGTAATACTTTAGTGTTACTTTCATTTTTATGCTTATGTTTCTGTCATATACTTTTTCTATTTTAGTTTACTTATTTTATAATATAGGCTACTGTATATCTTAGTCTTTTTGCTATTCTATTTTGCACTGGTGTCAATATTTTTTAATCACTTCAAATGTATTACTCTATTGTTTACATATGTTTATATATCTACTCTATGTTTTTAATTATTCTGTTGTAATCTGTGATCAATCTCTGGCACAAGAGTTTCCTTCGGGATAAATTAACACTGTCTTATCTTTTCTTGTGATATTTGTTTGGGTCTGAGATGTCAAATAATAAGGCAAATCATTTTTGGCCTTACTTTACAAAAATAGTTGGTACATTTGAATTTGAATAATCTTTGTGAAACCCAAATAAAATGCAAAGATAACCCATTCAAAGCATTTGATGGAATAAATTATTTAATTATCGGCAATAGTATTGTAGGCCACATGAGAATAGGAAGTTCTACTCGACTGATCATTGGCTGAAGGATTTCCCTGCATTTCACTCAGTCTGTAGGCAGTTACGTGGCAAGATCCAGACACCAACTGCAGTTCTGAGGGCCAGTGTCTGGTTCAAGGGACAACGGAAGGACTATTTCTTCGAAGTATGGTAAACTAAACAGACTACACATGTCCCTTTAAGGCCACCATAGCAGACCCACAAACAACCAGTTCCCTTGCGCTGGTGTAATAAGCTGCGACCTGGCACCAGTTTTTCTTTGTGCCAGTTTCTTTGCATGAATGTAATACACAACTTTATTTGGAAAAAAAATGCACCATGCCAGCATAAACTACAAAATAAAGTTCTCAGAACTAGACCCTCTAAGTGCAGACACAACATTAGGTGAAAATGTAGAAACGTTTTTGATTGATATTGTAGACCATTTCCTGCAGATTCCCAAATTAATTTGCAATAATCTAATTAATGAAGCCAACTGACCTGCAGTGAACCTGAGACCCAGGGCAGTCGGAATGTAGGCAGATTTTGAGGAAATTAATCATTCAATTCAGCTCATTGTATGATTCAAAACGTCAATTGTAACGTATCTAAATGCATCTAATGGAGAAAACCAACATGGGAGTCAAGTTGTCAGTCACAGTATGACATGTACAGTCTCTCTCTCTCTCTCTCGCTCGCTCGCTCGCTCTCCTCCCCAACATTCCACACATGCGGAGAAGCAACAAGCTACCGAACAAGCAGCAACAGCTAGCGGCTATCTCCGTCGGCGGACGCGGCGCATTAACATGCAAAAGTTTAGAAACACGGGTTCCTGCTGCTGAATAGAGACTATAGCGACGCAGGGCGAATCCTGAGACGGCTGTCGAAACCATGGGTCATAGCTGGCGGTTGTAACAGCTAGTTATTTGCGTTATTTGAAGCTTCAAATGTGTGAAAAGTCGCTCGGTCTCACCTCGTCGTTGAACAAGATGGCAGCAGCGGCATCGTCGTTGCAGGATTTGACTGTGGTGCGGGTCCTCGTCGCTATTCTGTTCCTTGACGCTCTGGGTGATGCGATTTATAGGTCTTACTGAAGGTATGTGACTTTGTCTGACTACACTGGTTGTTAAATCAGTTTTCAGTGTTACGGTTGTGTTAGTCTAGTTTCTCTTTTTGACGTCGGAACTACTTCGCCCATAGCTAGCGTGTTTGCTAACTGTAAGCTAGCCAACTTACAGACAAGTGTTAGCAGCGAAAGCTAATTAGTTTGAGCTAACGACGAATAGTAGTTATTCGGGGATCTATTAAGAGCATGCACTTGTTTGTGTTTTGATATTGAATAACTTAACCTCCCACATACTACGTAGCTTATCTTAAAAAAATGTAAGGAAATTAACAATGTATTTAGGTGACGTTAAAAAAACGTAACACTTGCCTTACAGTAAGTATAAATTGTCTAGTGTATTTTTTAAAGCTTGATTTGAGTTATTTAATACATATTCCACGTCGTGTAACAGCCATTATTTAGCTGCCTGTCACTAACAACATAAGTTTCAACAGGTGTCTAGGCTGGTGTTGCCCTTCCCCCAAACACACACGCCACCCCTTCCCATATGTCAACTGTCTCTTAGATTGATAAGTAACAAATTACTTTTACAACTGAAACACACACACACACACACACCTCTGTCGTGGCTCTCCATTTCAGGCTTGCATCTCGTTGCCCTGTGGGATATCAGGCTACCTAGGTTGGCAGTGAGCGGGCTGCTGTGTCCATGCCAGCAGCCTATCCCTCAATGACTGATGGTCATGGCACCTTGTCAAGCATACACAGGGTAAAACATTTGTACCGAGCCAGTCAGATAGTAGTGGTTCTGTTGCTTTATTGCCCGTGATCTCCAATGACAACGTCATTGCAGTCTGTATGTGCAGATTTGTTGGTTGCAGGACTTTTAATTACAACCTCCAATTTACAGGTAAACTCATACATGTATTGACCAGATAGTGCAGTAGTAGTCATCTTCGTTTTGCACTTTTGAGTAGGCTTCTGGTGACATTGTTCTAACTGGAGTGAAGTGTGTGCGTTTGCTCAAGAGTTCTTCCTTGTTTGAAAGCAAAGTTGGGTCACAACAGTGGTTGTCAATCTCTGTCAGCAGCGTATCAGGTAAAACTCACCAGCCCTGGCAAGGCATGAGAAATGAAGTGTGCTGCATTGTCTGTTGACGCTGAGGCACACCCCTCAGCCTGTCTGAGCCTGCGTTTGACGGCCTCGTTAGTTAGGAGGGCCACTGGCTCTCAGCAGGCCTTTCTTTGTAGGATGAAACACTGTGCTTAAGACAATCCTCTTCATAAGTGCGTTTGTGCGATGTAGCCGTAAGACTGGAATCACCTGGAGTCTGCGTGTGAGCCCTATCGGGCACAATCTGTCTCTCTTTGGAAATAGTCAGGAAGTGTGGCTGACAGGCTCCCCATTATCCTGGTGTCATGACTTGCTGCAAGGAGAGGAGTGTTCCCTTAAAGAAACTTGAAGAGAACTTTACAGATATCGTCTGAAAATACTGTTTGCGTTCATGAAAGTTTGATACACATGTGATACACCATGTATATGACATACTCATTCATTTAGCTGATAAAACTAAATGAAAGAAAGGTGTTTCAATAGGCTCAAACTTACATGACTGGCAGTATGTTAGCTGTTGATAAAACGCATGTGGTTGAGATTTCTGTTCTCTACATTTCATTCGTAGTACCTGTGTTTTTTCCCCCCTCTTTTGTGTCTAACTACCAGAGGGTGAGAAACACTACTAGTGCCTCAAGGGCTAAAGAAAGGATACATCTCTGTCATTTGTCCATTGCAGATAATGATTAGACTGTTTATAAGGCATGAACCATATTCATGTACGCATGCGGGTTGTTTCGATTGTAAATGCGGATGTCGGATATGGGTCACATTCAAAAGTAGATGTAAAGATATGGCTGAAACTTGTTACGGGCAAAAAAAAATCTGATTTGCTATATAAACCATGTATATAATGACATCGCCATTGATCTTCAAGATCCCACAAAATGTGGAGGTAGAGTGAGACCTGTCTGATTGCAGTCACAGAGGTATAGCGGCTGCACAGGCCGTAAACTAATACAGCA
Source organism: Anarrhichthys ocellatus (assembly GCF_004355925.1). Taxonomy (NCBI): domain Eukaryota; kingdom Metazoa; phylum Chordata; class Actinopteri; order Perciformes; family Anarhichadidae; genus Anarrhichthys; species Anarrhichthys ocellatus. Next base: position 1,135,575 of record NW_022280123.1, read on the forward strand.
GCCGACAGAACTCCGTCGGCTCCCTTGGTTGAATTTACTTCAGCATTTGATTTATTCAGATTTGGGGGCTTTGAAGCTGATCAGAATTGAGGATGTTGCTCAGTTTTCGTCACAATATTTCAGTAGCAAGCCAGACAGAAAAGGTTTATCAACCGATCACTCATTTGAGTTCATAGGTGTAAAATGACCCATCGTGCTTCGTGGTGCATCCTTTCCCCCCCCCGGGTCACCGCTTTCTTTGCGGTTCTAGTTTGTGTGAAACTGACCCTCCAGTGTGGCGTGCAGGGGACAGGCCAGAGATGCAACGGGCTTCCCCCATCTCCCATTACAGTAGTCCTGTTCCTCTGTTAAGTACGGATGGTATGATGGCTTAGATGCTTTGGCAGCTTTTTTTAACATTATATAAAACCGCAGTCTTGTTCAGAAGGATGTCGATAAGGAAGCTGCTACTTTGCCTTTAAGCTGTTCACTTCTCTGTACACAACATTTTAATTAATGGAGTTTTTGTGCAGCGAATCACTTACTTACAAGCTGGCGTAGGCTATGCCTATCTCAACATGTTAATCATGTAAATGAATCCTAATCAAGGCCTTATGCTGTGTTCACACCAAATGCAAAGCGTAATCGCGCCAGCCGGCGCAAACAACGCAACGCTAATACGTTAAATTGGCCTCAATCTCGTATTTGCGCAAGTTCAAATATTTTTTCTCGAGCGAGAAATTTGCGTGACTGTGTTGCAAAAGCCCAGCCGTGTTGAGATTCTCCAGCATAAATTCAGACTTTTTACTAATCGGCATCTTTTTTTAGCCGTTTATTGCAATTTAATAGCAGCAAAATGGCTTGTTTTGGGTTGATACAGCTGTGGTAGTTATGTCACCCACGAGTAACGCTTCGCATTTGGTGTGAACACAGCATTAAAGCCTACTTGGTTCAACTTTGCTTTATTCTTGAGTAAAAGATCCATGTGGCCTGTGGTTTATTTCTCTCTGTTCTTTAGGTATGGCCTCACAAGTCTTGGTCTACCCAACACACCTGCACTCAGCTCAAACAAGTGCCTTAGGAATTAGCAGCAGTGGTACCAGCAGACACAAAGACGAAGCTCGCCACGGTCATAACACCAGCAGAGCCTTTCAGCACCGACCCACGCCCAAGAGCTATGTGATCGGCGTCAACTACGGTATCGCCTACCCCAACAACGTGATCCCATCCTCAGCCGGTGCTGATCCAGGAAGTCGCCCCGGGGGACTACAGCTTGGCGAGAGGGAGGAGTGTGCATCGCAGGCCGTGGGATTACAGAGAGAGGAGAGCTGGGAGAGACGAGGAGAAGGCCCGGCTAGGATCCAGAGCGGAGGCCCAAAGGAAGTGAGGCTTCGCAGAGACAGTGGTAGAACTCTGTCAGGAGGAAGCTTGGACTGCGGGCTACTGAGGAAGGCCTGCAACCGAGCAGAGGAGGAGGGCAGAAACGGAAGAGCGCAAGCGAGAGGGGGATACGGCAGCCTAGAAACAGGTGCCCCCCAGAGATGTGAACAGAAGGCAGGCGAAGGTGGAGAGAATCCGCAGGAGAACAGCTTCGCAGGAACCATGCAGATAGTGGAGGAGGTATCTGCTATACCTTCACTTCCTCCCGCTGTGGCCATGTTGCAAACCAGCACCGGTAACAATGCAGACACTGTCAGAGTAGTGGGTGGAGGGACACTGTCTACTCAACACGGCAGGGCTGAGGCAGTGACCGGCATGGGAATTAGCGCGGAAGGGACCGAAATCAGGCTTAACGGCAGCATGGAGGCAGCGGCAGGAGCTACGGTGACCAGAACCGGATCGGGAGACGGTGACTACCAGCTAGTTCAGCACGAGGTTCTGTGCTCCCTGAAGAACAGCTACGAAGTCTTGGAGTTCCTGGGCCGTGGCACCTTTGGTCAGGTGGTGAAGTGCTGGAAGAGGGGAACAGGGGAAGTGGTGGCGGTCAAGATACTGAAGAACCACCCATCCTATGCACGTCAGGGACAGATTGAGGTGAGCTGAAATGTATCATCCTCAGTGTTTGAGAAGCAATGCTTCTAGTGCCATTATTGATCACAGCAGAGACTGTTTAATCCATCAACATGCTAATAATGCTGTTTTCTTTTGTGATTTGCATTTTTGCCTTGATGGTCTGAACTGAACCTGTGCTATTTCCTCTCTTGTTCTTGACTTCCCCCCCAGGTGGATATCCTGGCCCGGTTGAGCAGCGAAAATGCAGAAGAGCACAATGTGGTGCGCGCCCTGGAGTGCTTTCAGCACCACAGCCACACCTGCTTGGTGTTTGAGATGCTGGAGCAAAACCTCTACGACTTCCTGAAACAGAACAAGTTCAGTCCGCTGCCGCTCAAAATCATCCGGCCCGTTCTGCAGCAGGTAAAAGTCAAGTGTGTCGCACAAGTCCACAGACGTAGCACATACATGTAAATACAGCAACCATGGATGCAAACACAGGTGCTCACGGAAGACGATGTTTTGTTGGGTTCGAGAGTGCCAAACTCAGTCATAATACGCCTTTTGTTCATGTAACTGTTTGCAGGTGACAACAGCCTTAAAGAAGCTCAAGTGTCTGGGTTTGATCCATGCTGACCTGAAGCCAGAGAACATCATGCTGGTGGACCCCTCCAGGCAGCCCTACAGAGTCAAGGTCATCGACTTCGGCTCAGCCAGCCACGTCTCCAAGGCTGTCTGCTCCACTTACCTGCAGTCCAGATACTACAGGTGAGGACTTTGAAAGCACTTCAAGGTGCTCTTGTATCAAAGCTGTTTTTAAAACCCACACATTTTTAAAAAAAAAAATTTTTTGGGCTGTGATCGAGTCATTTCATTAGACTGGCTCTTGTCAGAGTAGAAAGTACTACAGATGCAGTGATATTTTTCACGACCCAGATGCAATATTTATGAGGAATTGCGTAGTTGAGTTATCCATCCCATTTTGGTGCGAGAGAAACCAAAAAAATGGCACAAAAAATACAAAGTTGCACACCGCAAGGAACTGAGTGAAATATTACAAAATGTTCAGGTTTTAGTTTCACGGGGTAGAATATGTTTTAGGAAGATCAGATATGTCGCGCAGTGAAATGTCATGAGATCCCAACACTGTTAGCTGACTTAGTTCCAAGGTAATGGTTGTTTACGTGTGTGTGTGTCTCTCTGTGTGTTTCCCGCAGGGCTTAGTAAAGTCGTGCCCCAGCTTTGTGTTTATGTGCCTCTCTTCATATTAAATGGGAAGTGCTCCCCCCCCAACCCCCTTGTTCTGCATCCGTCATCACGTTTTTGTCCTTTTCGGCCGCTGTCTTTCCGTTTGCCCTGCTGCCTCACTCCGTCCCGCACATACTCATTGTTGGACCCGTGCCTGCGTTCATACATTGCATGTGCGTTCAGCTCGTCACGCTCTGATTCTGCCACTCTTGCATAACCGAGATGTTTACACGAGGAACGGCGTCGTGAAATGTTTGGCACGTCTGGTAGGCAAGGAAACAGGATTGTGAACTTTCGAGACACATTGTTGCGCAAAACAACTTTGTTTAGTTATTAAGCCGTAAACTCACAGTATGCCACACCAAAAAAAAAAGAGAGAGAGATTGTACAGAGTGGAACATTTGTTCAACATCAAAACCTGTTGTCGCGTTTGAAATCGACTGTAAATTGTTGATGACTCGTTGTTGACTCGACCGCTTGTGGAAGTTGGTGGCAGGTTAAATGACTTTCACGCTTGTTTCCAAGGCAAAGTGCTTCCTTGTTGTTCACCACTCAGTGAGACTGGTAATTTCATTCACCTCCGCTCTCGCCAGCAAGTTTCGGCAAGCAGGCCTGGTCGAGTTGGCTAAGCTGTTGCAAATATACGTGCAATTCATGATGAATACTTTTGAGATACTGTTGTATTTCTGCAGCTAAAGCACTGCACAGAGCATCATGACACTCCTCCAGGCCTGATTTTATAGCCCTGTAAAGAGGACGAATGTAGAGAGAACGTTGTCTCAGTTATTTCAACGGTATGCATGCTCGTGGTGTCTAAATCGGGACACAAAAAAGTAGTGAATTCTTTTAGACCAAATGTAAAAACAAGCGCCTCAGAGCACCAATATGCCAGCGTCAACCCTGGGTGCAACTTCTCCTTTTCTGCAAAAGTCATCCACATTCTAGCCCCCCCCCCTCATACAGAGACGAGTGGAGCTATAGTCGTTATGTAACCTTTAGGCTCTGCAGTTGACCCGGTTAAGTGTGAGTACGGCCGTGCGTTCGTGTGTGCCAGCGCGTGTGCCTGTGCGTGCTTCGTCTTTGAGCAGCATCGGCGAGGCTGAGCCCACATAGCAGTTAAAATAGGCTGGCACTGAGTTTTAGGGAGGTCGCTCAGGACACAGAAGGTCCGGGAAGAATGTGGTATGTGAAAACCCACATTTAGATCCAGGAAAAAAAGGCGTGTGTGTGTGTGTGTGTGGGTGTGGGTGTGTGGTTGGTGGGTGCTCTTATGTGTGCTCGTGTCTGTGCAACAGCTGCCAAGGCTGGATACTTAATGCACGTTAAACAATATACCCTATCATGCTCCACGATAACTAAACTTGGATAGGATTTTTTTTTAAAGTCAAAAAAATCGGTGTGGTAGATCTGGCCGTGTTTTTCTGTGGCCACCAACAGTTCCACTCTATTATTTTTATTACTTTTTGCTTTGCAAGGCATCTATTTGTGGCCAAATAATAGAGGGCCATTGGGTTGAAAGTTTATTCAAAGAGTACAGACACAGTAACTGTTTGTTTTATAATGGGAGACCAGTCTTCTCTCTATTTTTACTTTCCATCGTGTGTGTGTGTGTGTCGGTTTAGCCATGACGACAGCTGGCGGTCTACGCTTTCGTAGTTCACGTTGTGCATCGTGCGTAGGTAGATTAGGTAAACGTCTGTATTCACAGGGAGATGTCGCCACACTGTTTTGCACCACACTACTGTTTTTTCCCCCCTCCCGTTATCTCTATATGATTCTGTAATTTGACTCCCAGAGTCCAGAGTGTGTGTCGTTTTGTTTGTACATGGGGTTATCAGGCGAGTGGTTTGCAGGACACAGTGTCTCCTCGTCTCCAGCGCTCATGTTGCATAATGGCTGCACTGTATTGTTACCACGGTGAAGCTGTAAAGAAATGCTGGCCTCACCGCAGAGGGAAGGATGAGGGTTTTTTTTTTTTTTACAGTGCTGGGGTTTTCCCTGGATTTTCCAAAGCCATAGGTAGTAGCGTTGCCAGCAGTGTGGATTTAAAGCAAAAAGTCTATGCAAAAAAACAGCCCTCCAGGGCGGGAAATATTGAGGTTGTCTGAACACTCGCATTAAAGGCACAATTAATATGTTTGTGTCCATGACTCCCACACAAACTGCAACTGAGTTGTTTTAATGGGTTTTAATGCTCTCGAAGGTTTGTTTGCCAGCATGAGCCGCATATAAATGATCACATGAGAGACGCTCATTGCTTTCTGCAATAGTCTTTATTCACCTACAGCGAACTGGAGCGGCCTTGCTTAGTCATCGGCTTAATGATTTGTAACGGATACACGCTTGAACTTGGTTTTGATTTTTTTTTTACAAGCAGAACTCTGTAGATGGAAGTCTGTGGCAGAAGCCTTCCCGGCGCTCGTCATGCTCTGATGTGTCGTTGCCATGGCAGCATGACGCAGCAGGGCCCGGTGAGGTGACTGTGCTCTCCTGCGGGGGCCAGTGACGTAAAAAACAAAACACAAAACAGGCTCCCACAATGAAAACGGAGCACCGGGTGCGTGAATAATTCAGCTGAGCAGATCGGGTGGAAGGAAAGACTGCTATCATCTCGGCGTGCTCGCTGATTTGGGCAGCTTGTGTCAGGCTCCCTTCAATCTAGGTGAGATTTACTCCAGCACCTAGTCGCATTGGAAGGTTGAATCCTGAGTAGGCCCTGACATGAATGCTTTTTAGAGAAGAGTTCTTCTGAATGTCAGTTTCACTTCACAGTTAAAAAAAAAACAAATAACAAGACCAGAAGAAGAGTGGCTTTGACACAATGTTTCTTTTTTACTGGTTTGGGGAAGTAAAACAGCAAAAAAAGACACATAGCAGTGTTTATGGATCACTGTTGTGCGTCCCAGTTTGTTGTGATGGTCAATAGTGAAGCCATGTATGACGGTGGACCCCACACCTGCTGTTCATACGTAGTGCTTTATGAATAATACATGATCACTCACTGTTAGTGGTATATTCATGTTGCGCAATTCCCTCCATACCTGCAGGATCTTTATTTTTTCTCTCTCTCTTCTCATCAACAATTTAATTCCAGCATAACATGCCATTTGTGCATGATGTTCTAGTAGTGTCTCTCCGGTGATCGTTGCTTTCAGTTTGTGCTGCTCTTGTTTGCGTAACTCGACCTGCCGCCCCACGCCTGTGTTTGTTCTTCTCCTAACTGCTGCCCTCCAGTGTGAACAGTTAGTTGTAGAACCTGGTCTGGCTGCCAAACTCCTGTGTGTGTTAACTGTGTTTTTATTTTTTTGCGATGGGCTGCTACAGCTCTGCAAAACACCCCCTTTTTAGTATATATGCAAAGTCCAAATACTTAATTTTTCATAGCTGCAAAAAGAACAAAATGTTTTCGACAGAATATTGCGGCGGGGCAAGTTGTTGAAAGTGACTGGTCACGTCTTAGTGTGAAACGTCTTGTTCCTATCTCTGCTTTCATCACCTCAAGCGTTAAGCAACACCAGTTACACAGTTAAAACCAGAACCTCCCCGTCTGTTTCCTCTTCTTCACAGTCGATGCTTTTTGTAATCTTAAGCAGTTGACTAGTTTGGCCTCGGATTGTCTTTAGTTTGCGCAGCCTGAGTGCATTGTAGGTGTGTTTGTCAACCTATGCTATTATTATTTTGTCTTTGCTCTTTAAAAAATAATGTGAATTAGTATTATCATTTTCTTTGTATATTATTTAGCTTTTATAGTGTTTGAACTGCCCTTAGTCCTTGCTTAAGTCTCTTTGTGTCCAAACAAAGTTTTCTATTGTGGTCCGGATGTCTTTGTCTCTGGGCAAATCCACCTCCGTTTATCTTACTTAATCCACCACGATCCGTTTCTCACTCCCCACTCTGCGGGAGTGCTCTGTGAACGTTGGAGACGTCGTTGCATAACTGGGCTTCTTTCTCTTGAAGGAGCAATAGGAAATGGATATGTGTCATTTCCTCCTCCGGGCCAAGGAGGGCAGAAAGCACGGGCTGTGCTTTGCAAACATGATGGGCCTGACGTCTGCATACACACACACACACACACACACAGAACATTGAGCGATGGCCCCGTTTATCACCGTGTAATGCTGTTACATTATAGTCTTGTGTCCGGCTGTTGCTTGGCAACAGTCCCCCCTCCCCCGTGGTCGTCACAGCAGTGGTTACTATTTGCAGCACTGTTGCTCGGTGGCTGTCCAGGCCTAATGGCCCATTGTTTTCACACGCCACCTCACAGCACTGCTGCAAGAGTACTCGTCCCATTTGAATTGCGTGAGTTGTAAAGTTCACTTGTTGGGAGGGATTCAGCTCTTTGTTGCAGCGCGGCTTATTATGGGTGTAATGAACAATTTGTCACACCCCGAATAACCTGTTGTTGGTGAAAACTGTAATTTCTCACACAGACCGTCGTGTGCTTTGCTTTGTGCTGATTTGAAGATTAACTGAACTTTGTTTCCTTTTAGATTAAATATAATTTAAGAGGTGGAATGTGGTCAAAATGTAAAACCTACCGGAAGATGATGCGATTAGTGGAAATTTAATTTGTGGCATCTATTCAGAGTTTTCAAAAAATAAGGCAAAAGTGTGCCGTTCCAAACTGAATGCATGTGGCTCCATCTGCCTTCTCCGACTGTAGAAAGCATCATGTATGATCGTGACACTCTTTTAACTCTAAGGATGGGGTTTAATGAATAGTGTTTCAGGTCAGCACTACAGATCGTTTAGTCTGTTACATGAATGCCACCTAAAACAGCTCTTTTTGTCAGCATGGTGCTTAAAATGTACATTAAAATGTTTAGTTTTTGTTGAGACTGTGCTTTGTTATCATGGCCAGCACTGATTATCTCTCATATCATTCTGGCATGGTGGTTTCTCCTAATATATGTGGCCACTACCAATGCCAAAACATCCATGTTTCATGGCCTCTTTAAGTTCTCTATGCAGGAAACACTTTGTGGAATCATGGTAATTATTGTAGATCCAGATTTATAGAGCTGACTGTTCACTCTCTTTCCCGAGCCCCACCAACAGAAATGGCCCTGCTGCTCTAGTGAATGCATAGACATGTCCTCGGGCTGCGACAGTGACTATTTTTTGATTGTACGTGGTGACCAATAGGTTTGGTGACTGAACTTGGTACTTTTAGGGTACCGACCAAATTATGTCGGTACTACCAAGTACAGCTTCATGTTAAATCAATTGGGTGTATGGTGTGTAAATTGTTCTAATAATTTACAAAATAATCTGAATAAATAATGAAATATTCTGAATAAATGACACAATTGAAATTGAGTAGTTTGGATTTTATGTCAGGTACCAGTATCAGTTCAAATATAAGCGGTACCCAACACTACACCAACTCCCCAAAATAACCTATTGTGCTTCTTTCCTCCCTGCAGGGCTCCAGAGATTATTTTGGGCCTTCCATTTTGCGAGGCCATAGACATGTGGTCACTGGGCTGTGTGATAGCCGAGCTCTTCTTGGGCTGGCCCCTCTACCCTGGAGCGCTGGAGTACGACCAGGTAACATTCTTCACACGCAAGAACTATCCCACACACACACACACACACACACCAAGGAGGCAAGTAGAGATCAAGATATATCCCTCACACTACTGCCGAGGAAGAACGAGTAAGGAGAACAAAATATTATTTTTCAGAGTTTACAGACTACATGTTTAATGTGCATAATTCGTCTGTCTCTGCTTTGCCACTAGCCAAAAGGCAACAGTAAGTTCATTATGTAGTTAAACCTGTATTTGTTGTTGCTCCGTGATCTCTCTCTCTCGCTCTCTCGCTCGCTCTCTCTCTGTATGAGTGAAGTCCAACAAATCCAGCATGAAATCCACCTAATGCTAATCTGAGCCGAGCGAATCAGGAAATTGTTCTTGGCAATGTGCGTCGATCTTCCCACAAGGTCGCAAGGTCTAAGCAACACAACTGGGACTTTAAACCGACAGAGCAGAGGGAGCATGGGAAAAGGCCAGGACAGGATTACCCCGTGTTTTGAGTACATGCAGCTCTGTGAAGACGAGCATTAAGCGAAGAGTTTACACACACCCTGGTCGTGTCTTTGAATGACGTTTTATGGACCTCTACAGAGTTCTCCAAAGCTAATGTATTTGAGCTTCTTTGCCAAACCAAACTAAATTTTAATTGACTGTACTTCAAGAGTACATGCCAGCACCAAACGCTCTTGCTCATTAATATTCTTTAATAAACTGACGGCTTGTTTGGTCTGTTTTCTGAGGTTTGTTTTGGTGTCAGTTGTGCCTCCAGCAGCAGCAGCAGCAGCAGCAGCAGCTAGCAGTTTGGATAGTGGTTTATGGAGCTTCGCTGAGCACCGACGGCTCTGCTGAACCACTGGGCCCTGCCAGAACACACACACTCGCGTGTATTGAGCCCCCCAAAAGTATGCTGTGCTATGCCAAGGCTCACTGCAGTTCCACTCTACACAGCAAAATGTATTTATAAGCATAAGCCTGATGGTAGACATGCGCACGCACAAGTAACGCATGCACACGCACACTGTGGTCAGTGTTCAGTGCACCATCAGCAGGTTCCGGCCAGTCACTGTTTGTTCTGGGCCGTGTGCACGTGCACTACAGGCTGTGCTCTAGTATTACAGCATACAGGCTGTAATACTAGAGTATCTTCTTTTTTTTATTGTTAGAAAAGGGACAATTTACTTTAATCAACAGTCAAACAAATGTAAATGTACATTTGAATTAGCTGAAAGGCTAGTTTCTCTTTGCCTGGATTTCGAGGGGGGTAATCAAGACAGGGTGCTGAGTTCTTGTGAAACATCAGCACATATCTGCTGTCCATAACTCCTGTGCAATGAACCATATGTAAATGTTACAACTTGCAAACCAAACGTTGCTGGAGTCTACATATTTTTTCTTTTTTAAGAATAGTAAATATTTCTCAAACTGAAAAACAAAGAAACAGATTAACAAATCAGGAGGGGGGAGGGGGGGTAAGTGAGCAAGTTGAACTCACCCTTAATTAGGCAGGGGGAGTGAAAAATATACTTATGGTGTATTGAAGAAAATGCATTAGTAATAATGTGCAGTGTTAAAAATCCAAGACTATCTGTAGATAACAAAAAGCATGATCAACAAGCACAAGACAAAAAAACAACACAAAATCCTTTTCTAATGAATGCCGTTGAGAGTTCAACTACATTCTTGCATTTTCCCCGAATGTTTCCTCTGGTTTGACGCAGGCTCCGGTCACAAGATTCACATCAGGGGACAGAGGAATTTTAATCTGTCACTTAAGTCCCAAATAAGGAAATTGAAGACAATGCTTTGAGTGTACGTGTGTAGGTTAAGCATGAATTTCGCCTCAAGTGCCGTGTCATTGGCTCCATTCAGTAAGGACTGCATAGTAATGCAGGGTTTGATAAACTGAATCCACAGTGCGTGATTTCTTTTAAATATAACTGTGCTAGATTTTGCTCACAAATGTCAATAATCTCTGACTTTGTTTTGGCGTGTGTCACTTGTTTGCTGCATCAGCCTTGGACCCGTCTCCATCTATGTCAGTTTGGCAGTGCAGTGAAGGTTAAAGTGCAGGGATGGCGTATTGGATAACAAGCAACTCAAAGACCAGCTAGTAGACAAAACTCATGATGGAGAGTATAAAGAATACACGATGGAGATGCTGTCTTTTCCACTCTCTCACTTATCATTTTCCACCCTCCTTTTTTCTCTGCCTCTTCCTGTGTGTTTCTGTTCTCTTTGCTCAGATCCGGTACATCTCCCAGACTCAGGGCTTTCCGGCGGAGCAGCTGCTCAACAAGGGGACCAAGACCTCTCGCTTCTTCTCCAAAGAGTCCAACTCTCCCTACGCCTCCTGGAGACTAAAAGTAAATATGTACATGCGCATGTTAATATACGCAAAACACACATCGACTGATTCCTGTGGCGGTGGGGACACAAGACGCACACAGATTGACTGGTGACGGTGAGATTTGAAATGCAAGCAAAAGTAAAAACGGATGCATGAGCTTTGCAAAGCGAGACAAATACAACATGCCCTGAGGAAAGCTCCAGGAAAACTGTGTTTCAAACTAGCTGCTGAGCACATTCTAAATCAGTTTTCAATGAATGCGAACCCATCGTTTATCCATCCTTGTGCTTCCAAGACAAAACCCAACCGCATAACACTCAGAATTACACGGAAACACATTGTTTCCCTGTGTACATTTGATGTAATCCTTTGACCTTTTATTCCTTTTCATGTAAACATGACTATTCCAGTGGCAGCTTTCAACACACACAGATGTGATAAATGGATAAATTCTAGACCTGCGTGTTGTTTCATCCTATTATTTTTGTTTTTCCTCCAGACAACAGAAGAGCACGAGAAAGAGACGGGACTGAAATCCAAAGAGGCCAGAAAGTACATCTTCAGCTGTGTGGATGACATCGCACACGTGAGTCAAAGGGACTTTGATCAAATTCAAACCATGCTGAACAAGTCCAGCGTAAAGAGGGGCAGGAGATGACAGACGTGATCTAGGGGTCTAACGGTTCCACTATATGGAAAACAGAAAATATGTTTGTTTTTTTTATTTATTTTGAAAATGATTAACATTCAAAAGTTGCTCCTTGGCCATAAATCTGACTTTAACAGTTAAGGTAGTCAAAGACTGGCATATTGGCAATAATTAACACAAATAAGACGGAAGAGAAATGTCTGTAATGTAAAGTATTTCTGATTCTGTAATGCTCCATCATAAGACCTGTCCTGGTTAGCCTATGCTCGTTTAAACAGGGCATGCACTGCTGACTGACTAAGATGCACATATGAACTCACATTGTAGCGGGGCTCAAACACTTTAACCACATGCTTTAATTCTGTATTGTGTACCATCACGGGTGGTCACCTACACGCAGCGATACTCTGTAGCATTAGTTACTTTTGCTCGGTCTCAATCTGCAGTTGGAGGCTGCCTGAACTCTGTGGAGTGAAGGACTCTCCGTCCGTTTCAGTTTCGTTCCGCTAATCGACACATTCTGGTGATGCCGTCCTGAAGTAAATGTTTGAAGTTCCTTCACAGATAAACCCGACTTCAGTTTAGCTGTCTGCATATAGTTTGACACAGTTTGTGGTCCTTTGAGCTAGATTAACACGGCTAAACGGGCTAAACAAACTAGCTCGCTACAGCTGACAGCAACCGGTGCGCTGCCAAAACGTTCCGGGTAAAACTCGCGCTCCAGAACACGTTCAAAACACGTCAAACCTAGTTGCACTTCTGCCAGTTCAAGAGCCGTCTCTGAATTGACGGTGACGTGACCTGTTGCCCTGCATGGTTCTCATCTCTTGCTTCCATCCACCAGGTGAACGTGGTGCTGAGCCCCGATGGCAGCGACATGCACGCGGAGAAGGCCGACAGGAGGGAGTTTGTGTCCCTGCTGAAGAGCATGCTGCTGATCGACGCCGAGGACAGGACCGTTCCCACCAGCGTCCTCAATCACCCCTTCCTCACAATGACCCACCTGCTGGACTACCCACACAGCAACCAGTAAGGCTGACGCTGACGCAAAAATGTGCCGGAGTTTGTTTGAACTCCAGTCGTTAAAAAAAATAAAAAATAATAATAATAATTCCCCCTCACCCCACTACGATCTCCTCCTTTTCTCTCCAGTGTGCAGTCAGCGTTCCGCATCATGGACATGTGCCACAGTCGGCCCGCCAACGCGGTTTATGACGCTCTGAATGAGAACACCATTCACTTCTCAAGGCCCCCTGTAGCCCCTGCTGCCCCCTCTGGCCTCCCTCTAGGCTACAGCAACATGCCGGTCCACACTCAGGTGAGACACTGAAGCCGTGTGTGTGCTACCAGGATACGTTCAGGTTAACCACTAGTAATTATTTATATCAGCGTGACAAAGATCTTGATTTACAGACACAACAGTCGGTTCTTTTAAATGCCATTTTGCTTCAAAAATGATTCCATTTCTGTCTTATAGCCATTTTCTCGGGACATGGAACATAAATGTGTCCAATCTTTGGTAATGTTTCTGTGCAATGTTTTGGTACTGATGACCTAATGTTGCCCTCTTCAGGGGTGAAGGTGCTATGACATATCAACTCGGAATAGTGTTTCCGTCACATGTGACACTATGAAATGAGTTCCCGCTAATCTTCTTTCCATGTCTTTTCACATTTCCCCCTTTCTCCGCTCTGCTCTCTTCTCTGTCTCCGTTTCTTTCACTCTACTGTCTTCTCTACTCTTTTGTAACGCAGGCTATCAACCATCCGGGCCCCTCAGTGTTGCATCCTGGGATAGCTCTGACAGCTGGGAATGGTCAGTTTGGGTGCACTGACTCCTTCCCACCGGCCCTCCTTCTTTGTCCTCCCGCCATGCAAGGTATGCAGACTGCAAACACATTTTTTAAATTCATTTTATTTTTCAGATGGCACATTTATAATTTTTTAACATCACAAGAAGGATTTTACTCAAATTGAGCCGCAGTCTTCTCGAGCTGCATGAATATCAGACGGTTTGTTTGTTTGCTTTTTTTATTTATTTTTTTTTTTTAAGGTAACCTTAACCAGCCAGCAGGGTATTCTGTTCCCATGGTAACTCAGGCTCCCATACAGCCCTTACCAGTGAGACCTGGTGTCATTGCTCAGGTGAGATGAGGACCCAAGCATGGATTGTAAATGCATGTCTAGCCTCTGTATCCTAGGCAACCCCTGACCCCCCCCCCCCCAACATCAGGCCTAGTGATGGGGGAGTTGATACAGGTCACAGATGTATCTATTCCCTGTAGCAGGCCTGGTCCAGCCGGGGGCAGCAGCTCCTCATCCCAGCAGCCTGGCAGCAGATGACTACCGTGGGTCCTCCTCCCTCTCACCCCCCTCCACCACCCCCGTCCTCCCTCACCAACGACGCCGCAGCCGGCCAGAGGATCAGCGACTGGGGGTGAGTCACCCGAACCTCCGTTTTGAGTCTGGGAAATTCCCCGTTTTAAGACTTTCACTCGTAGTAGTTCTTTGTGTTGCGTTCAGTGCGTATGCATGCACCAAAGTAACCTTTCGGCTTTTTGTCGTAACATGATTTCTTGAATGTAAACCAAAGATCTCGAACACAGCTAGACATAAATTATGTTCCTGTTTATCCTTAACCAGGATTCTAACAGGGTCTTTCCCATTTGCAAATGTGCATGACAACAACTTCTTACATATAAAGTTGTGGTTGTGATCATTATTTAGAATTCTTGTTATGAATATTTTTGCTTTCATCAGAGAATAGCATCTAATCACATATTTGCTGCATTAAGTTTCTCTTGCACCTGTTTTTAGTGTTTTCTTTTGAGATGTATTAACAGGAAATTGTCCCCCCCGCAGCCACTACACCTCAGTCATGCAACAGCCCCTCCTGACCAATCAAATGCCAGCCCTCTCTGCCCATCAGTCAATCAACATCGGCATAGCTCATGTTGTGTGGCCCCAGCCAGCCAATAAAAGGAACAGACACGGTCTGAACAGGTGAGGTTCTGCTCCTTAAGTGAAGTTAAACTGCTTTGCCGTTTTTCTATTGATATGTAATATATCAAGTCCTCCGTTGAAAGGAACCTGTCCCACCCCAGCAACATCCATATATCAGCCAATATGGCCAACGTTGTTGGACAGGCGGTGGTGCGCAGAGAGCAGCCTCGGAGGGAGGTGCCCCCGGTGGGGACCGGGCATCCGGCAGTTCGACACCCAGACGACAAGGAAAACCACGCAGAGGAGGAAGTGAGCTGCTTAAAAGGGGCGGCGCCAAATGCCAACAGCCAGCTGGACCTGTCCAGTCGGCAACAGCGAGAGGTGGCGGTCCTGATGGTGGACACGCCGAGCCCCGCTCCCAGTGTGATCAGCATCCAACTGACCGATGAAGAGGACGAAGACCCCCAGAGGTGCCGCCTGACCGGGTGAGTTACGTCGAAATCAAACGGCTCGACATGGGTTTGAATTGAGTGGTAGTAAAAAGTTTAGGCCACCTGTACGTTGTCAATAACCGAATGAGCCTCTGTAACCGGCAGATTATGTCATTGGAATATAATAATGAATCTAAAATGTCTGAGTTTATTCTACTATCGTGGGCCTCAAAAATGCTGCTGTGACTTTTGGTCTCCGTAGGTGTAAAGAGGAGTGTGTGTGCGAGGCGTGCGGAAACACCAGCGTGTCCATGGAGAGAGTGTGTTCCCTCAGCAGCCCCGACAGCAGCCTCAGCACCAGCACCAGCTCCTTCGCCTCCAACTCACTTCAGTCCAGCCCCTCCCTCTCACCGTGCAAGAGACCCAACAGGTAGTCGTCTGTGGACGTGTTTAACTGAGGAGAAAATGCACTCCTAAGCTCCAGTCATCTTCATGTTATTCCTCTTGTGTTCAGCATGTCGGAGGACGACGGCCACGAGAGCGGCCGCAACACCGTGGAAGGCTCCCCGGCGTCCGACACGTCAACCTCCCCGCGTGGCAACAGCCCCTACCGTTACCTCAACAACGGCAACCGCAACAACCGGCCGCCCTTGGCTGCCATGGTGGCGCCGCTGCCTCCCCCTGCGGTGCAGGGCCGGAGCCCCCGCGGTGTCAGGACGATGGTGGTTCCACCGATGAGAGTGCAGCACAACAGTCACGGGGCGGAGGAGCGCTTTCAGAGGACAGGTCAGTGGAAATGTGATTATACATGATTCTTTGTAGTGTGTTTATTGTTTGTTTCATTACAAGCTAAGGGAAATTGATGCTCTCGTGAAAATATTATTACTAACACCCCAAAAAGTTTTTCCCTGTTAAATGTGTCCTCATCTTGCCACTTTGGCAGGTCACATGGAAGCAGTAGGGGCTTACCGCCCCCTATTGGCTCATAGAGGCTTTAACAGGTGATCACGAGAAACCAACAGAGAACTGGCCACGTAGCACCAACACCTCAAAGATGCATCCACAGCAGGCAATGCTAACATTGCCCGAGAGGCCTTTTTTTTTTTTTCCCCAATGGCTTGCCTTCCTTCAAACTAGTACTTTTATTCAAGGAAAGTTTCCTAGCAATAAACGGCAAATGTTTAAAGAGCTGGTGTGTTCGCTCCTCACCATATACGCATGCACAGGTTATAAACGGTGTCTTTTTAGAATATGTCTGCATCATTTGGAAGTTGCCAACATCTAGTGTAAGCTTCAGTGAACCGGATAGTCGAGCAGTTACTTTAACGGATGAGCAGTGAAATCCTTTAGGTTTCTTTTCTGTCACTCCCTTTAGTGACTCTCACCAACCATTCAAACTGCAGTTTAAGTACCTGTATCTGCAGGTATGCCTGCATCAGTGATGCAGAAATTTTATACAGTAGAAGAAGGGGGGGGGTGGGGGGGCACTTCAACCAGAGCACAGCAAACATGTTTTCTGAGTCTGTTTCGGAGGGAAAGGTGGATGCATACGATGTGGTGTTGAGTCCGAGCCTACGCTTTCTCTGCTGGTTCTTGCCATGCAGCAAAAAGTTGCCCTAAGGCACTGATCTGAGATCAGCTTCACCTTTTTTGTTTTTGAGTTTAGAGCTGATACGGATCAGTCCGAGGAGCAACTTTGCTCCTCGGGTGCCATTTGTCTGAGTGCCAACAATCCCTGTGTCTTTTCCTTTTCCCCCAACTTTATGGATTTTATTGTCTAGTTTTCTGATGCTGTTTAACGGTAAGATTCCCAACTGGTTAAAAAGCAAAAGACACCTTTGATGATTATTTAATAGCAGCAAAGATTACAGTCATTGTGTGGCCATTAAAGGCTGTATTGTCATTCCTCTACACCACTTACTCAGACGTTCCTTCTGAAGCGGCTCATTCTTTCTCGTGTTCGTTAGCGTCGCTGCGTCGCTATAATATCAAACCTCTTCTGGTGCTTCTGCACTAAGGAATCATACTCCTCTTTGGCCGGCATGTTAATCCGGAGCCAGTCTCTAGAATGGGTGAAACCTGTGCAGTTGCGTTTGTTGGGTTTATCTATTATTGCATCAACCTCCAATGCATAACTCAAATGCGACCACAATCTTGTATAAACTCGCAGATTTTTACCCGTAAAGTTTAAATATTGCTAAATCCTTAAGAGACTTTCTTTGAAGTCTCCACCAGTGATGTTTAGGTCTTGAGAATTATTATTAAACCCTTTCCAGTCATCCTTTGACTGCACTTAAAATGAACAGGCTGCTTCACATCCTGACCGCTGTGTAACTTTACGCTCGATGCATGCTGGTCTTCGGATATTGTTGTCCCTGCAGATTTTCCCACTTTTGCTTCCAATGCAATTTTTGCTTGCGATAATCTTTCCACCGTGCGTTGCGCAGCCCCCTCACGAATGTTCCATTTAGCTGTAGATCGGTGGCGCTACATTGGTTGTCTTTCATCTTCTCCCCCCCCCCCCCCCCCCCTTCTGTGCTTGTCCCGTTTACATTTTGGTTTTCATACCCTCTATATGGAACAACAGTATCTGATTATATTCTCTCTCTTGCATGCACACTTGTTTGTTGTTTGAAGTCTGTGCCGTTTTTGCTCTTCACTGTCTTTGCAGTCTTGCAGGCCATTGGACTGAACCTGCCATCTATTTTATTTTTGTTTGTCCTACCTGCTTGACTCACTTCTGTCTTCTCTTTCTCTGTCCCAGTCTCAGAGTCCTGGTCCAGGTCCAAAGGGCGCTGCAGCCTCGTAGGACAACAGAGTACTCCCTCCTCCTTCCCCCTCCTCCCATCCAACCCCCTCCTGTCCCGGCAGCAGCAAGTTACCGGCCAGCAGCAGCACCCTCTGGGCTTTGGACAGGTCAGTTATTTTCTCTTTATAATGCACTAAGCAGGAGCTGAACACTTCAAAACCTCTTGGTGAATATTAATAGAATTGTGTGAGCTTTGCAGCAGAGTTTATTTATTTATTTATTTATTTATTTATTTTTGGTCAGAGCAGCAGTACAGTTGGGTGTTCTTTTATTGCAGCATACAGAAGGAACTGTAAAGGAATAGTTTAACACTTTGGGATGCCTTCTTATCCGCTTTCCTTCCGAGAGTTAAATGAGTAGACTGATACCACTCTACTAGATGTGAAGCTAGATCCAGTAGTCGGTTTAGCTTAAGTTGGCACTAAAACGGGGAGCAGGGGTGAGTGGCTGTGTCCGGAGGTTACAAAATCCGACTGCCTGCACCTCTAAAGCTCACTGACATATGCTTAAAGTGTAACTCCACAGTGTAACGACAACATCTGTTTTTACAGGAAAACTCCAGGAAGTGTCATAGTCCAGCACATAAACTCCATCAAATTGTAAACTAGCACGCCTAACAGGTGCTTGTGGGTCTTTTTTTGTTACGGTTTGACGGAGCCAGGCGAGCTGTTTCCCCTTTGTTTGCAGCCGGTTGCCGGCATATGAGAGTGGTATCAAACTTCTCAAATCCGCGTTTCTGCATAGAACCCTGTTGTTTATCAGATTGTCCCTGAGCTCCCTCTGCTCCCTCTGCTCTCTCTGCTCTCTCTGCTCTCTCTGCTCCCTCTGCTCTCTCGCTCTCTCGCTCGCTCTCTCTCAGGTGCAGCTGTACGGTTCGAACCACAAAGAGTGGAACGGCAACTATGGGCCTCTGCGGCCGCACGCCTACATCCCCCCCACGGTCCACACGCATACCTTCACCCACCTGCCGCACAGCAGCCCCACGCACACCTCGGCCGCCCCGCACACGCACCCCCAGGGCCTGCCCACGCACGCTCTGCTGCAGTACCCCCCCGGCGGCCCGCTCGCTGCCGCCGCACACCACCTCCACCCCATCCTGCCCTCCCGCCCGCCTCCCCCCACTCTCCTCCAGCACAGCTACGGTCTCTCCCACCCCCAGGGTGGCGCCATAGTGCACCAGGTGACCCTGGGCATCAGCGCCCACCACCCGGGGCACCCGGCTCCGCACCGGCTCCTCCCCTCCCCGACCGTCCACCCGCACCGCCAGCCCGGCTACGGCCACTACCCCCACCAGTTCAAGCCTCCTTTCCCGCCCCCTCACCCTTACATGGCCTCCCCGGCCGCCTTCACCGGCTTCCCCCTGAGCCCGACCAAGCTCAGCCACCACCCGCAGTTCTCCTATATCTGAGGAGCAGGACGGGGCCGTAGCAGTACCTTCTGGTGAGGAAGGGCAACGGCAAGTGGACCGGGGCTGCGACCTGGGCAGGTAGAGCGGGCAGCAGAGCACAATACGGACACTTTTGACGAGGAAGAGGAAGACGCTGTCATAACGAGAGATGTATCAAAGTGGATCGAGAAAGAAAAAAACAAGTTAATGTTTTGTGGTGTTTTCGAGGACACATTGATTCAGATTGCCAGAGCAACTGAAAGACTTCCGGCAAAAATCATGTACGGAGAATACGGCGATGTATTTGAAAACGGCGACGCTGCACAAGAGAGCGGATGACTTCACGAAGTACGATGAAGAGGACGTTGTAATTGAGAATGTGTCTCTCTTGTCGCTTGAGTAGCGCTCAGAGAATATGATCTAATTAGAGGGCGGGGAAATTGTTCATTGCCGCTGTTGCTGTCTGGGCACTCAGCCCCCCCACCCCTTTATCTTTGTTGCCTTGTAGCATTTGTGCTAGCCGGTCTGATCTGTGTGTTAAGCCATCCCAGTGCGTATTAACCAGGATGGAACGCTCCGTCTTTGTTTGAGGCAGACCTCGCTGCTGCTGTCGCCCTAGTGCCTTAAAAAACGTCTCTGACGTTACTTCAGGAGCTTATAGTTTGTACATTTAAAAAATGAATAAAAAATGGGCTTGCAGCACTTAACCCTCAGACTCTGAACGTGACGGGCTCATTGGATATATAACGCTTGCGGTCATGTGTTAATATGGGAAAACGGCTTGAGTTTGCTTCCTAACTCAGAGTATGGATTTATTTTAGCTAGAGGCTGCACATTTAGGGCTTTGACTGAATGAGCTTTTTATGTACATAAAGAGTGATTTGATATTTTGATAATCGATTTCTATTCACTATAGTACTTAAATTCATAACAGTATTGTCACTGTTTACTGTAACTGCAATACAATCTAGATGGCCTCTGGGTTGCCGTGTATTTTTAAATATTTCTTGGCATTTAGGCTAGACTTGCGTCGATGCATTTTAGTTTTTTGGGAGCGGCGTAAGACGTAAACGCGATTGTGGTGTGTGTGTGTGTGTACTTTTAAATGCTTCTCAGTGTTTGAGATAACCTATCAACTTACAGTATCTTTGCCGGGCTATTGAGCGTTAGAGGTGTTATTGCTAATTGTTTCAAATATCTGTGGAAACGAACCTTTTTGTCCATGTATTGAAGTCAGTTTTGATACATTCCTTCAGGGTGGATGCATAGCCTTGTTTTTTGTGTGTGTGTGCGTGTTTATGATTTCCAGTGTGTAGTAGAGCTGCGTCTTTACCCGTCACATCAGCTGGTATTTTTGTTTTCCTCAAATCAGCACCAAAGACTGTTCGTTAATCATTTCTGAAGTGTGGTCGAGACTATTTCTCCTTTGACCTCCAGCGTACTGTTGCTGTTATCGACATTGGAATATATTGTGCTGTCTCTATTTAACAAAAAACAAAAAAATTTGAAAGGTTTTGTTTTTCTGAGCTGTTTTTTTTGGCAAATTGTATTTGGAATGTATAGATAATAAGCTGCTATGTACTGATTATCTGCCACTTCGTAGCTGTGAATTTCGAGGAGTAATCTCATTCTAGCCTGCGTTTCCTCTCTTTTGTATTGTAGTTCCAGATACAATAGAAGTGTGCGTTTTTTTTTTGTTTTTTTTTTTTCTTATATAGTATATTGAATGCTATTCCTATATGCTAGTGCCTCTGTATATTGGCTGTGCTGTTTTTGAAGTGTAAACTGCTGTAATGGAAGTTCTGAGTTTTCTTTTTTTTAATTCTCTGTGTGTGTGTGTGTGTGTGTGTGTGTGTATGTGTGTGTGTGTGTGCTTAGCATCAGTATTTCAAACGTAGGCTTTGGGTTCACCGATGGATTCTGTAACCGGTGTGTGTGTGTGTGTGTGTGTTCTCACTTTCTCCCGATGACACAGCTTTTATGTCCAGTTGGTTGGACTGTATTTGCAACTCTTCGTACTGTACAACTAGTGCCTTTCTCCAAACAAGTGGCCGGCAGATGACGCCCACGTGCCGTAAAGTAGTTCCTCCAGAGGGGATCGGCTCCTATTTTTCACGTCACAAAAGAAAAACCCAAAGTTGTTTGTTTGTTAGACTTGAGAATAGGTCTGGAACCATCTGTTTTTTTTTTGGGTTTTTTTTACAGAATCCTAAGAAAGTACAAGTCAGGGAATGTTATCTTGCGCTCACCACGACCTCTGTGCAGTACTGAAAAAAAACAAAACACCGGGCCTGAATATACGCAAATGCAAAGCTTTATTCTCACACCGTGAACATTTTTGTGGAACTCGAGACATCTGTTTTTTTTTTTGTTTTTGTTCGCAAATGCGTTACTTGTTGCATTTGTGCTGGCTACACAGCTGTTCTCTCTCTGCTCCTGGGATTGGGACGTTGACGGTTTCTTGTAAGCAGCTATTATACCATAGGTAGACATCGTGTGTTTTAGTTCGGGGGTTCTTTAACAAGATCCTCAAACAACTTTGACCCAACAATCGTTGGTTTTATGAAATAGCAAAAACATTTCGGGATAATGAAAGATAACTATGATGTAATTATAACGCGAAAAAGGATCTTGTAAAAAAAAAAAAAAGAGAAAAGCTTCTCGAGCTATTTTTTTTGTGTCATGGCGCTACTCTACTTAACGTATTACATTATAATGGTTTTGATATGTAGCTTAAGCAATGGGTGTATCTTGTGTACTCGTCTAATATGCTACCGTTTTGACGACGCTTGGACGAGAGGACGCACTGTTCAGCTTGCAGAACCGCCTAGAATTATAACTAGTAATTTGTACTTCAAGGAAAATGTTTATTTTTGTTTTATTTTCATTTTAAAATTGTAACCATGTTGTTTGCAGCCTGTTGTTGATTCCCTGATGGCTCTTCTTTCAGCTCAGCGATGAGATGTCCCACGCCGTAATCCCCCTTTGCTTTAGGTCGATTGCTTATCGACCTACAGCGATTTAAAAACCTCGGATTAACCCCGACGACCCCACCAGAGGGTCACACAGTCCCGGATCTAAATCTCAACCAGCAGCCTTAAGTTACAAAGCAGGCCTTAGGACTTCTAAAACATATAGGGATTTTCTTTTATTTGGATATGGCAATAAACAAGGAAATATTTCAGATTGATTAAAAAAAGGCTTGCTTCTACTGGGCCCTCATGTGACAAAACTACCGACTCAACACGCGTGGGTCTGGACATCTGATTTGAGTGCTGGGCTGAGGAATAACTTGTGCGAAATTTTGACTCCTAAGAGACGCTCTAGGTAGATTGTTGTACCACAACGATCTAATTATCAGGTTGACAATTATTGTATTTAGTCACAAATATGTAGACACGGTTGCTAAATTGAAAACTGTTACTGTTCTAAGTATGCGTAGATCTGTGTGGCTTTATGATTTTAATTTGATTGTTTTTATTTTTCATTCTTAAATGCTACACTAGTTTGACATGTAGCAAACTGCACTGTGCAATATACAACAATATGAGGACTGGGAAAATGATTATTGTTTGGATGTGATAATGTGTGTCTTCCCAGTTAGCGGTAGTTTTCTTTCCCCTCTAGTTCTCAGTGAGTTTCAATGTGACTAAGCCTTATGTACCTTGTCACAAAAAGCGGGTTCCTTCTTGGTGACTCTTATTGGTGAGTGTCAAATTATGAATTGATGGTGTACCATGTCAAGATTCACTTTGAATTAAAGAAAAAAAAAAAAAAATCTTTTGCTTCAGTCAGTGTTGTCTTTATTGGAATACGTGTCCTGTACGGGTATTACTGTTTGATTGGGAGCCAACAAGCATTCACTTCCACGCGGCGGTGTGGAAGAGCAAACGCTTATGCAACAAGTATGTTGGTAATATTGAAACATTTGATCAACTACGACAGTGTCCTCAGTAGACCGTCTCCGTGCAGCTAAACTGCAGTTCACTGTCTTAACGTCTTATGTTGACCATTTAATGCTTCCTCTGAACAGAAACGGTCAGTCCTGCTGTGTGTTTAGTTCCGTTAGCTGTTAGCCAAACCCACGTAGCACTCACACCATAGACCGTATCCACGTATATGTGGACGTAGTCATCGTGACGTCATACTCCGTTATAGTCGGCGCTCAGTTCAGCTTGTCATTTGCAAGGCGATATACTTGCATGCATACATTGGCTACATGCAATTGTCGAACCTAGCTGTGCAAATCATGAGAGGAACAATTTGAAATCCATAGCGGAACAAACAAGAGTCCAAACTGAAGCAGTCCACTACCAGCCAGTTAAGAGTGACGAGGGGTCAACCATCAATGACGTTATAAAACAGTCAAAACATGTTTTCAAAAAGTTTGTATCACTGCAACCAAGAGAGACCCTTGAGCATACAGTCATGAATGGGCACATAAATCATGTGTCTGATGGGTCCAGTATTACGCAAGATTAGCCGCAAACAGACAGACAGACGCAGAGGTGCAGGCGTCCAAATACATAATCTCTTGGCGTAGATCATAAGGATTCTCTCCCTGTAGCTATCTAAAGGAGACCACCGCATTCAGTCTTTTCAGTGTGTGACTGCGATAAAGGTGACCTGTCGATGTCTTAAGTGTACTCGAGGACATAACTTTGAAGAGGTAACTGTAAAATACAGTGAAACAGTATATTTACATGGCTAACATCGTTCTGTGTTACTGTGCGCTCAGAGCAATGAGCTTGAGTAAACCAGCGAGTGTTGCCCCACCTAATAAAGATTGGGTTGAACATCGGTCAAAGGCAAGACAGTGGAGCACAGGTACTCCAGAAATCTCTGCAATTGTTTCGAAAAAATGGCGCCCTGACTGACTATTTGTGTCAGCGGCAAAATAATGATTTCACCATTATTTCTTATTCATTTGTTTATTTACTTTTTACCGTAAATTGGACTCCCTATGGTAACGGGTATAGTTCCCTGTGTGGACTCCTGTGACTGTGCGTGCAGGCAGTGGGGACTCTGCCCTCAGCCCCCACCAGGGGCCGCCTGCCTCCTGCTGGTCTCAGATCTGCCAAAAACAGCAGAGCAGCGCCGGCGTCACTGCCCCCGATATTTTGGTCCTTTACTGATGCAGCTGGCTTCAAGCTACGACTCATTAAATAGAAGAAAAAGACACAAGTTCTTTTTTATTTTATTTTTTTTTGCGGTGGGGGATTAGTCGGACCGTTGTGACCCGTCTGCTCCCTGTCATCTTCACAGTAATTACACCAAAACACGCAGCGCGAGCTGTATCTACCTGCTAGAAGCTTTCGTCAAGCTAGCCGCAGCTAGCCGAAACAAAACCGGAAGTAAGGTAGTTTACCCATTAAAAAAAATATTTAACATGTTGTCTTGCCACTGAATAATTAAAGCCCTTCACGGAACAAAACTCTGTATTAAGAGAAAACATAGAAAGAGTCGTGCGTTAGCTGTGAAATGGATGCTAATGACTACTTGGACTAAATGTAACATAATATGTAATATTGTACCATTTCACCTCAGGGTGCAGCGTCCCACTAAACACCTGGTTTAGACAATAGCTAATGCCATTGCATTTTACAATGATAATCTTAATTTACTAATTGGGATTAACATATTTGCAGGATGTGGAGGCAAATAAACTGATGAGATCATGATACTCACTACCAATAAGCCCTACATGAAACATCTGAGCAGGAACCATGGGTCTTTAACAACACATCAAAAATTCTGTTGAGTTTAATACGTTTAGGCATAACCTCTGACTTCATGGTATCATGGTGGAATGAAAATAAGTTTCTACCCACCCACAGCAGTCGAGCAACAGCTTCTGCCGGAGTCATTTTATCTATTTAGATTTTTATCACTACATCAGTGGGATGTTTTTAGCGTATTGAAATGTAATATATATGATAATTACTGCCTTGCATTGTAGGCCTACAACCGTTTTCCGTGCCAAATCCACTTCCAGGCGAATTCAACGCTTTTATTTTGAAGGCAGCATAAACTGTTTTCCGGTATCGTTTCCGTGTATTGACGCAGCAGGCAGCGGAGATGAGGAGCGCTCTGCGGTCGCAGTAGGGACATCGGACTCCACGCACAGAAACAGAAACAGTGAGACGCGGGAGGAACAATAAAAAAATAAAATAAAATTCTATTTGTTTGCGTGTCGAACCCCGCAGGCCTCCAGCGGGCTCATGGAGAGCGGAGCCCCGCTTGTCCGCACTGGGGGCAGGTTGTTCGGATGCCTCTCGCCGCAGCAGCGCCGTTAGACGTTCTCGCTCGGGATTAATTGGTTGACCGATGGCTCCAAAACATGCGCTCCTCTCCGGCAGCGGCCCCAGGGTTGGAGGGGTAAATAACACGGGGGACCCCCGCTCTTCCTCTACGGCGGCATGGACCCTGGGTGCGGGTACGACGGCCGTCTGTTCGCCGAGGAACGGGAAGAGGACGCGAGCCCCGGACGGGATGCTGGCCCGGCGCTTGGTGACCGTCGGCGCGGTGCTGATGCTGATGCTGCAGAGCTCTTTGGCCGCTGACGGTAAGACACCGATGCTGTGTCTTTATTATCCAACCTGTAAGAGTGCTCCTTTATTCCTTATAACCATACAAACAAAACACATAAACGCTACGTGACACGACTCCTGTTCCAATCTCAATCTGGTTTGATGTATCATATTAATAATGCGGTTCTTTATTAGCCAGTTTATGAGAAGATCGGTGGTTAATGGAGCTGGCTAAGCAGCTGTGTTGTGTAAGATGTGGCTGTCATTTTGATGCGCTCGGTGGATGCTGGGATTTATGTTCTGACTGCACTTAATCTACGTCCGGTGTTGTGTTTAATTAATCGGTTTTGTAGCAACACGGGCCCCAACCGATGTCACGTTCCCGGAGCGCACGGCGGACCGCGCCGCCACAGCGCGCTCCTCACCGCGGCCGTTTCTTTGCATTAAAGGAGGGCACTTTTCATTCATTCATGGAGGCATTGAGCCCCGAGGTCGTCAACCTCGAACGAGATCCATATGGGACGTTTCATAGTCGGGCACAGATAAATAATTTACGACCTCCGCGTGTCTTCACAGCCACCCGAGGAAAACATAAAAATAGCAGCAGCAGAGACGGTTCCATATCTCAGGCACATTGCTTTGACTGCAGCTCTTAAAGAGGACATGGCATTTTTATAATTTAGTAAACAATTTTATAATTTAAATAGAATACAGACAACAAAAAACAAGTTATATTTTTGTTCCCTTTTTAAAAACATGATTTAGCCTTTTTTTTATTTGATTCAGGTTTTATTAAAGGAGCTTATAATGTTTTTTTTCAAAGCACTGGAAGGTGCTTGACTGAGCTTTATGTCTGCATAAACCTCAACCTCGATAAACGCTGAGGTATCACTGTTTGTCATTTCAATTTTGAGCTGGTTAAACTTTGGAGGAGGCCATGACTGTATACGAAGTCAAGTGTGCCTCCATTTAGATATGTTTTGACACGTTTTGGTAAACAAATTAAAATCAAGGAGAGTCAAGTATGAATTCAGCTGTAATAAATGTACAACAGAAGAAGCAGACATCCACAAAATCGAGATTTAAATACATTTATTTGGAATCCATTGATGTAACTGCAGAGATCAATTCACTATATACCTTTTTTCATCAATGTAGATAGTTTAAATTTTGGATTATGTAATTGCAGAAGTTTGGAGATATTGGCCTCTCAGACTTGATGCCAACTGGCGCTGGATGTGAATGGAATTTCAATGCAGGCGCTGGCTGCCCTGAAGATGACATTTAAAAAACCAAAAATGTCAAATGTCTCTTTCCAGGAATAATGACTGAGTTTTATTTGTATTTTTTTACTCTGGGACATTTCCCCAGACAGCTGTGGAAAGGTTTTCAGTGTGAGACATGCATGGCGCTGTGGAGGTTGTTTTAGATGATCTATTTGCTTTATTTCCCCAATAACAAGTAATGATCCAATAAAACCAAAACAACACAAACATATAGTCCGTACGTACCTCAGCTGTCAGACAACTAATAATAATAAAAAGAAGATAAACAAACGTTCTCCTTTTATTTCACCAGAGGGCAACATCACATTTTAGTGAATATGCTTCATGTCAAGATTGCGAAATATCATATTTCATAAGTGTTATGCAATATGCGGTGGCAATGAAGTGAAAAGCGGCTCTCAGGTCTCAGGTTTCTTCTCCTCACTGCTTCAATGTATCTATTCATGTGGGACACTTGAAAATCCCATAGCAGCACTGAGATTGCTCTTTTACCCACAGAAATCATTTGCTTTAATGGACATAATTTGGCACCACACGACAAAGTGTCCTGTCTGAACACGGCGTCCACAAATACTTTTTTAGAATAACAAGCCTTCAAAACCATCCCTCTCATTTCCCTAACATTGAGTGATTTGACAACACAATCAAACATCACATGTCCTATTAAACTGCTCAGCGGTTTGCTGGCTGCTCTGTTTGCTTTCTGCGGTTTTAATATTTGATAACTGTCAAAGTGATTGACCGGCTAACTAGTCGGAAGAAGAAGACCGCCACGGGCAATCTTTCTTATTCACTCTGAGATCGGTAAACGACGAAACACCGGCTTTTCGATCTGACACAAATGGCGCCGCTACACAGGGTGTGATTCGAAAGAAATGTATTAAACGCTCGAATCAAAGCAGCGATGCAGAACACGGAGATGACTGCCAAATTATTTGGGAAAAAAAGACAGTTCATCTGCCCACCCTCCCCCTGAGCGTACTGCCCACTCAAACACACACGCACACGCACACGCACACACGCACATGCACACACACACATCTTCTTTCATATCATGCTGCTGTGCCACTTAAGAGCGAGCCCTTCCATGGCACGGCTCGGGGAGGTTTGACTTCCTCTCCGTTACCTGGTTACTCAAGCATTCAGCTGTTTCAGGTCTTTGTAGAGTGAAAACATTTATATTGTTTCTCCATCTCCATTTATAACACACAAAAAAGGATGTTTTGGAGGCTGACGCCTAGCCGGTGTGTGTGTGTTATGGATGTGTGTGTGTGAGCGTCACAGTCCGCCGGCACATACAGTATGTGTGTGTGTGTGTGTGTAGGTGGTGTTTTTTTCTTTTGCTATAGGTCTACAGAGATCTTCATCCTCAGTCAATAGCTGAGATCTATTGGCCCGTGTTACCATGGGAACAGATCTGCGGCTAGTACTTTTCTCTGTGTGTGTGTGTGTGTGTGTGTGTGTGTGTGTGTGTCTGCGTTTGTCAGTCAGGGATTGAAATAACATCCGAGTAAGTGCCAGGTTCCAGTCTGTTGCCTGATAATCAGCATCAGATGACACACCAGCGGAGATGCAGTGCTCTCCCAAAGTGCTGGTGGGTTTGAACTGAACTCTTGTTTTCTTCAAATGAAAGTCCATACGTGTTTGTGACCCCCCACCCCACACCGCTTCCCGTACTCGACATCTTTTACAAACACTTCAAGTCAAACCTACCCCACGGCAGCTTTTCTTGCCATAATTTAGACGTATACCAGAGTTGTCCAGAGGGCTCTGGGGAATAGCGGATGATTAAAAGGATTGGGCTGCAGCCAGAAGCTAATGGGCTCAAAATGAACACGAGCAAGTGGCGTAGATGGTAGATTGTCTTTTCTTCTTTTCATGTCCGTCCTCTCGTAAATCTGTAAGAAAGTGGAAGAGCAAGAGAGCCAGCTGCTAGAGGCAACACACGAGTCCATATAAATATACACGATATAAATGAAGCATACAAATCTATTTTTAGTAACAGAGAGACTTATATATTGGAAACAAGTAAGGCTGGGTATTGTTCAGAACATGACCGATATAACACCAGAGTTCCGGTATGGAAAGTAAAAAAAAAGTAGAGTGCCTCTCTACGAACCCCTTTTATATTCCTTTGACGAAAAGCAAAAGGTCCCAAATCTTTAATGGTGTATATGTAAACATATCTAATATGTAAATCTACTAAACAGACATACAAAGCCATACCGTACACCCCATCAGAGCCCCTAACTTCTCACTAAAGATACTGGCAACCAGTCTATCTATCTCTTTTTTATAATTAAAGTTTTTATTTAATTGAATACACACAAACAGACAGCATTACCTTAAGTCATAAGATATCCTGAAATACAGTAAATGCACATATTTAGAACGACCAAAATAAACATTTAACTTTAACAAAAGTACAACCAGATCATCCCCAGCGACACTATAAGCCAAAAAGCAGTCCCATGAGCTCCTAAAGTTTTCACCTTCATCCAGGACTTTAGCGACGGCTTGCCTCGGGCAGCGACCTGTCAATCACAAGGTAGCCCCGCCCTAACGCATACCCTGCTTTAATGTCTATTTTACTCTAAAATGGACCATAATCTACTAAATGAACATCATGCTGTATTGAAGAAGACTTGAAACTATATTGAGACCATAAACTCATGTTTACAGAGGTAATAAATCAAGAGAGAAGTAGGGTCATTTTCTCATAGACTTCTATACAACCAGACTTCTTTCTGCAACCAGAGGAGTCGCCCCCTGATGGCCATTAGAGGGAATGCAAGTTTAAGACACTTCCACATTGGCTTCACTTTTCAGAACCGTAGGTTGCCGGCTGGTTGAGATTCAACAATTCAACTGTTTCGCTTTGTCTGAAGACGTTCAACAGATCATCTATAGAGTACATGTAACAATTCATGAACTTACCTACATATTCTCAGACGAATTTCCCATTTCAACGCTCTGTTTTTGGTTTTAAAAAAATAATTAAAGATCAGTTTAAGATTTCAGGACCATCTTCTCACTGGCTGAACACAAAGACGACATGTTTACATATTGTCTTGGCCTTAAATGGACGGATCTATGATGGAATGATAAGGAATAAAATGGCCGGCCTCAAATTCCCTGAGAAATCCTTTGCTGATTATCATTTATCCAACATCATCAATGGAAGTGATCGATTGTGCTGATTAGGTGCAGCGTGGCCTGGCTCCTCTCTGTCTCTTGTGGTTTCCGAGAGCAAAAGGAAGTTGGCTTAGGATCAGAGCTCTGTGAAACTGATTAAAAGTTCAGCAAAAGTTTCTCGCATCTAGTCAGAAGTCTGCGGCCGTGTTACCTGCCCACACGGGAGAGAAAGAGAGCAAAGAAAGCCGAGAGAGTCAGATCAGGTGAACTTGATGAGATCCAGCTTTTACACCGTCAAACCTGATTTGGAAACAAATTGGTGACACAGTATCGTACCAAATCTGGGGTTGCATTGAATTATCAGAAGGATAAACTCCATCAAAGCAGGGCTTTACTAAATGTGAAAAGAAGATTTTTTTTAGTTTTTTTTTTAGTATTTGACTTGCAGTCACAGAGAATCCCACAAGGTCTACGGACGCGGCGCTCTTTAGCACCGCACTCGTGTTGAATGCATGGAAAACTGTCGGCTGTGATGAGAAACGTCGATGATGGGTGACAGACGAGAGTGCTTGCCGTGCTGCAGCTCGCTTTTGTTTGGCACCAGCCGCTCGGCTTCATAAGGATCCCGGCTCACGCGCGATCGCTCCGCTCATCGGTTTAGAAACCCAGACGTACTGAACGAGCGGCACAATGCTTCGCCGTGTCCTCCTCGACTATAAGGTATAAGAGAGTTTCCGAGATTTGATTCAGAAGGTTCCCAGGACCATAACTGGATTTATCTCGTGTCAGAACACGTCTCTTGAGATCTATTATTGAGAAGGTTATGAGGCCCAACATTGGAAAATAAAGCACTGCAGCACCAAGTTTGGTGAAGGAACCGCTCGTGATCCAAGGTGATAATGTAAGCAAGATTACAATATGATGATCACATGACTACTGGAAGAAAACAGAACAAAAACTACCTAAAAGTCATCAAGTTCTGCTCGGGTATCCAAGCTAGGAGAACGGATTA
Organism: Anarrhichthys ocellatus; assembly: GCF_004355925.1. Classification (NCBI taxonomy): domain Eukaryota; kingdom Metazoa; phylum Chordata; class Actinopteri; order Perciformes; family Anarhichadidae; genus Anarrhichthys; species Anarrhichthys ocellatus. The sequence goes on from NW_022280123.1 coordinate 1,166,862, forward strand.
AGTCCAGCCAGCATCTTTGTTTTTAATATCTCTGTCTGGTATGGGCACTTGGCTTCAGTAGATAGAATCAAGCTGACGGGTTTTTAAGACAGCAACGACAAAAGCCACTGGATGACCTCTACAGCACAGCTGTGCACAGGAAAGTTCTGTTGTTAATGACAAAACCCTTTGAGTTGCTCCCTTCTGGGCAACGCTACAGAATAACCCTGGCAAAAATAAGGATCTACAAATGCACTTATTGTGGTCAAACAAAGAACAGTAAACTTAAATATGAGAGTCTAGGCTGTATACCTGAGGTACGAATGCAACTGCTTTGAGAGGTCTTTGTTCTGTTAATGCCATGTGGACATTTTTGGGTTTGCATTTTGCTGCCTCAGCTGGACAATAAAGTTGATTCAGTTCTATTCTATTAATTAAATGCGGTTTATGATTTAAAAGAACAAGGCTGGTGATAGCCTCTATTTGTATTGCTCTTGATGATGTCCACTCCCAAGTGCAATGTTGTCTGGGTTGTCAATGCCTGATGTATTTTATTCCTCTGTGCTATAAAGCTCAATTGCTGTCCAAAAACTATTAAAATAAATGCTCTGAGGTGAGTCACAATGTTGCACAGGGTGACACGTTTCTTCGTTACCATGATCACACACTGTAGTTTTGAGAAATGTTTGCGTAAAAGGACAGAGGACAGCTAGACACCAGTTAGTTCCCCTTTAGTGTAAAACATCCCCATACTTTCCATACTCCATTTCCCTCAGACTGCACAATGTCAGCCTGATTATGATCGATTTATTCCACGTAGTGTGTCATAGTGGACACCGAACAGCGTTCCCGAAGAAAGACAAGCATGTCTGATTTTTATTTTCCTTCCATGACTTGTTCCGTCAAGTCCAATCAGAGTCACAATGTAACGTTAGCCTATGGCTGACATTGACAGTCTGCTCATAAAATACCCTGAGGTGGCTGGCTATAGCTACATTTATGCTTCACTGCTGGCTAAAAACATTTATTTTTACCTCAAGTTCTCTTTGAAGGATTGACAAACCGTACTGTCGTCATGGTGTGACCCAAGAACGGGTCCACAGTAAGGACACCTTAGTGAGGACATTTTCCTGCCGGTTAAAAAAAACGGTGTTACAGATAACACCAGACATTTTACAAGAACAGACATTTGTCGAAAGCGCTCGTTATCTGCAGAGTGCTTTGAATCCAAAATATTGCCAAATATGAGCTTTTCTTTTTTTTGTTTGACACCAAATCCTCAGATTAAGTATCGATAATACGCTTACTTAGTATTTTATAAAGTTTTTAATTTGATAAACGTGGGCCCTGAAACGCAAAAAATGAACTATGGGTTTTATTTCTATAAAAAAAGTCAAATAAAAAGGCGAAAACGACTGTGGGAGCGGTGTGCAGGTGACGTTATCGGTTTGTTATTGGTGTATGCCCGAACAGTCTTTGGTCCACAGTCCTTTCTTCTTTTATTTTTCCTGCATAGTGCTTCAGACGCTATTATCTGTTTCCTTCCCGATGCCGTCACGAACGTCATGAAAGATGGCAAGCAGTGATTGGTCGGGTACCAATGTATGAAAGATGTCTTTCACGTCTTTCGGCAAGAATTTACAACTCTATAAACGACCAATCTGACCATGACCATGATAATGGACAAAAATATTGTGTAGTCTGAACCCGACATAACACCTTACAGTCAAGTCAATTAGAAGCGAGTATTTTTCAGTGCTGGCATAGTATTAGTCGTCACATTACTACGTTAACTTCCGTACTTGCATGGACTTGGCTTTTCAGAATGGTGGTATTGCTTTTCGCCGCAGCACCTATGGAGGCTTTACAGTTGCTGCCTGTTTCTTACCTTAGCCTCACGCTACACGCTGACAGACACTTGTGACAAGAGTTATGGCAGAAACCTGGACTATAGGGAGAGAGGAGGTTCGGCTCTATCGGGGATGTATAACTTTCATGTCGCAGCTTTGATTTATGCCGGCTGCTCGTGCTCGGGACCTCGGCTGTTTGTTTTTACCCCCCCTTTTATCTGAAGAGCTCGGATGATCAGAGGTGTCGCAGTACATATAAGAGGAGGATATTCTGGCTGGAATCGATCCAAGGCCAAAGATCCTGCATGTGGGCCAAGATGCAAGATGAAGGGGGGGCCGCTCTGCTCGGCTGCACTCTGCTCTGAACTTCTCTGTGCCTCTCTGATTACGCACTGCCAGAGCTTGTCACACAGACAAGGACAAAAAAAGAAAGAAATCAGATGGAAAGTTGGCTATTACATACCACACCGTTTTTAAACCAGAGCCAAGGCAGTGGTGACTCGATGAAATAATCCCTATTCATGATGATGTAACGTGCTTTGTTGTAGCCTTGGGTTTCTCACGGCGTCGCCCGTCCTCTTTGCGAACATTTGTCGTTTGCGACGCATCCGCTCCCAGGAGGGACCCTTCCTCGCCGCAGGTAATGACAGCTGCTGACAGTGTTTGAACGTCTCTACCGGCGGCGCCGTCACTCCTCTCGCTGTTACCAGGCAGAAATGCAGAGAAGCCGCTTCATTACAGCAGGAAGATGATATCTCTTGACACGGCACCATTGGCTCTGGCTCTCGATGTTTTTTCTTTCTTTTTTTTTTTCTGTGTGACTGTGACCGAGCCAACCAGGCCGACCATTATCTGAGCTGTTCTACACCTCAACCTTTTAACCCCTCCATCAAGCACATAATGATGCCGGGAAACACAAACAGCTCCTTCTGCTGCACTCTGGAGTTAATCTATTCCTGGATGTGTGTGTGTGTGTGTGAGTGTGTGTGTGTGTGTTAGAGAGTGAGGAATATTGAGAGAGACTCTTAAATCAGCGGTGGAGAGAGAGATTGTAAATATTTCCCTGGCTTCTTCATGGCAGCCCCCCTCGTCACAAATCACACTGGTATAGGCTGAAGCTCTCTTGCATAAATTGATTCTTATAATCCCAACTAGCCACACTTTGTGTTTTTCTAATCTGCGGGTGGGGGGGGGCCGTGTTCCCTCGCCACGGTGTGTTTTAGGAAGGTTAATTATTTTCATGTGAGAAGCACTTTGATGTACAAAAGCCTTTCCAAGCATTTCATGTTCAAAGCTCACGCGTGTGTGCGCACACGGTTGCACTACACGGTTTGGTGTCACGCAACGTGGTTGGTGAAGTGCGCACAAACTTGACGCGTCCGCAGGGAATTCGCGGTATCCTCGTGGCGTTGCGCGCACAGAGGTGCTTAGCTTCTCGCAGCGAACTCGAGACATCTGTGTGCATCCCTCCAGATGTTGTGCAATACAAGAAAGGTGCAGCGTTTTAATTACCGCGTGCGTTGAACAATGAACCTCTGCGTCGCCTGCAATTAGGGAAAAGAGGAAAATGTATATTTCTTAAAGGGTCGATACACTCCAATTACACAAACAAAAATATATGATTTATATATGAGTAGCACTGGTAGTCCTGGAGTTTTGAGGTTTGAGATACCCTGTCCTTTAAGTTGGTAGCCGATAATAACAAAAGAGATCTGATGATAATATTCTACTGTTCACCCTCCAGTTTCAAACTGAATGTTACAGCTCAAAAAAAGCTTGTTTCACACCACAAATAATTTGATTTCAATTGGATTGGCCCAATTCCAGAGACTAAATTAAAGGGTGCACAACACATTTTCTCCCATTTCTCCCTCGTTCCCTCATTCACTACTCACTTTACAACACCCACTCAATAATTCACAGTATAGTGAGCAGTAATTTGAGATCCAAGTCAGTTCCATCATCGATGTGGCACAGCTTCTGCATCCATGTACATTTTTCAGAATTCCAAGGCTCAAATAAAATGGCGGATAGTAGATATAGTAAACGTGTCCTCACACAACAATATGATACCTCACAAAATATCATTTCATTTTTTTCCATGCGCTTTCGATCGTCAATCACATGCACCCAAAATGCACCTGTCAAAACACCTGTAACCAATTAGATCACTTAGAAATCCGAGCTTAAGCTAAACAGGATGCAGGTTTGCTCTTTGGTGTGCATGACAAATACTGTATTTTGCTCACAGTGCAGTGTGTGTCATCTTCAGTCTGACACTTTTATGAGTATATGAGCACATTGCATTTATGTTGATAGTCTATATTTACAGCGCGCTACAAATGAAATGCCACATATTAATAATACGACAGCAGAGTAGTGGGTTTATACTGTTGGAAGTCAAACGTCTTGTACACGCATCATAATGTATCACCCCTTGATATGTTCACCACATGTTGAAGCACTGACTCCCTTTTCATTAACCTGATAAAATGCTGACATGTTGCACGTGCGAATGTACCACAAACATTTTTGTACTTTCTGTTTTTCTTGCTTCTTTGATTTTTTTCATCCCTGTTTGTTTGTTCCCGTCTGTTGGCAGCGCCTACAAAAACAAACAAATTTGGCGGACAGAGGGAAAAATCAAGTAAATTTTGCTGCTGATCCAAATATGAAATGTCAGTCTTTATTCTGTAGCTGAAATGGAACTAATGGAATTTGGGCATCCGTAACTCCTCAAGGTCAGCAAATCCATTCAGTAACAACACCTTGAGAGAACTGTTCGGTGCTGACGTAAGTCTGTGCTTTTAGAAGCTGCGTGATTGAATTGACAAAAAAAAATGGTTTTGGCGCGACCCCATCATGAGTCCTTTACAGGCAATAAATGATATATACCCCCCCCCTCTCGCTGATGGAGAGCGCACACTGTCCCCTGGGAACGACAACTATAGAGATGAAGTGTCAACCCTGGGATTGGAAAAAAATGTCCCTCTATAGAGGAGCCTGGGGTTGACGTGCGGAGCCCGAACGCCAGCGCCAAAGGACAGCGGGAGTCGAGGCGAGCTCGGAACAAGTTTCATTTCTGTTTCATTGACTAAATATGAAGTCGAAATTAGATGGGAAATGTTGAAAAGACTGACAGCGTGAGAAAAAAAAAGGGGGAGCAAAATAAGCAGACTTCCTGACTCAACTTCCTCATCATCATCACCCCCATCGTTAGCTCTGTAATTGCTGTATTTATTCAAATAAACACAAGACAAATATTTCAGTCATGTACAATTGTTTTTCATACAACAAGAGTGAAACTCTCTGTGAAAGCGAGGCTCGTCGAGTCTCCGAACGGGCCGACAGGCAGACGGCAGAGATTTACTCCGTCTATAGCATCAGACAGAGGAAGAAGGGGGCAGAGGGGAAAGAGAACAAAGGGATGGAATGAAAATGTAATCCAAAGGGTTGCCTGGGAGAGAGAAGGATTTACAGCCGCTTGGCCTCCCCTCCTTCAACTCGCCATGTATCACTGCAGCTGCTCACCTCCGTCCCTCACGCCATCACTCACTCGCTGCTCTGTGTGTGTTTGTGTGTGAGTGCACCCGTCTGTCCAAGTGTCTTTCCATTTGTGTGTCTGACATGTGGCCTTGAAGTCACAGTTGTGTGGGTAACAGCTGCATTGTTATGCCTCCCCGCGGGCGACAGTCGTGGCCGGAAGCATTATGTTTTCTGGTTGTCCGTCCGTTCGTCCGTCCGTCCGTCCGTCCGTCCGTCGATGTCTGAGGGAATTTCTTCAAATTTGTCACAAACGTCCGGTTAAACTTAGAATTCAGTAGTTAAAGGTCAAAGGTCAAGGTCACTGTGATCCCACAAAACATATTTTCGGCCATAACTCAATAGTTCATATGCTAATTTTGACATTTCACAAACTGCTAATAGCATACAATTATGAAGTGATGACATTTTGGACAAACATGGATGTCAACTGCTACTCTGTAATAACATTCATTCACTGCAGCAGTTTCTTAAAACACAATGGAAAAGTGACTTGAAGGAAAGATTACTTCTGTCTTATTTTTGTTTGGCCGTTGTTCGTTAGACTTGACAAATTTAAATGGCTGAGTATGTTCTTATTTAATTGAGGTTTTTAGTGCAAAATGAACATGACAGTTTCAAGTGAAATAGACCCCATTGCAGCTGACGTATTCAAAAGTTCTGACACGGCCATCGAGACGAGTTAGCGAGCTTTAAACATTGAATTAAACCCACCAGCATTAAAATGTCTGGTTGTTGCGTGTTCGGTTGGTCGGAATCGATATTCCAGCAGATACAGATCCCTTTGTTGTTTGGTTATAGCAGCTGGTCTACAAGGCTCCAGGCTGTTTTTGACACCGTCCCAAATATCATTTCAACCGCTCTGAAGTCTGTAAACCATCAACAATTCTAAAAGTTATTCTTTTATTTTGTTAAAGTAACTTATAGAAAACGATGTCTGTAAAACTTTATTTCACACTGTGATAGTTAACGTTAAACTGTGTAATTAACACAGGTGTGCCGAACCGTGAGGGGGGATCCGTACAGATCCATCGATCCGTTACACCACTATCATCCGTGTTTATTATGTAAGTCAACCATTTCTGTAAGTTACCACAAGCAACCGTGGACGCTTCCGGCTGAGAGTCACCAATTAAACACGGTCCCTCGTTAAACCGAAAAAAAGTTCCAAGTGGACCTTTGCACGTTATTCTCCACCATTGTTATACAGAGAGAACCCGTCCTGCACTATTATATTCTGGAGTAATGGAGCTTGAAGGTTGGAGAAGCTTGTGACTGGAAGGTTGCCAGTTGCCGTCCAGTTTGCCGTGTGTTGCAAGTTTGATGCAAAAAACCACAGCCACAATCTTCAAATGACATTCCCTCCAAATGTCTCCCATCAGACTTCCTGAGAATTTAGACGATGTACTTTTGTATCACGATATCTCGCTTTCTTCTTCACTACATAAAAGGCGCACTACTTCCTGTGTTGGCGCCAAACTTTTTGGAGGAAACAGCAATGCCACATTTCATCACCCGATGAGAAATAGGCGCACGTAAGACCGACCTGAGTGTGATGATATAACAGCTGCAGTATAGTGAAATAACCTTTTTCCACTAAACTCATGTTTATGGTGGTGCGTTTCTTCTGTTTCCCCACTGATGCTTGAAATATTCTCTTCAGTGATGGGAGCATGAAGACGCATATGTACAGCTTATCCGAATTTTGCCCTCTGCCAGGATTTGGTCTATCATCCTGCACACTCGGTGCATGTAGATAGCAGCTAATATCTAAGTCCCTTCCAGACCATGGTGATTCAGTGCCACGACATTAATGGACGGCAAATAAACAGTAATATTCATAAATGAGATTGTGCTTAAATCGAATCATAAAAAAAAAAGGATTATGCATTTCAAGCCATCTCATGCACGGGTTAAAAAAAAGAAAAAGTCCCACAATCAGCGGCAATTAAGTAAATCCATTTCCACATGGCAGCTTATTCTCCTCATTAAGATCTGTCTGGTGGAGCGAAGTTGCATTGCAACCTGGGTAAATCAAAGTCGACCCGTGCGGTTCTGACCGCACACACTCGCTGTCTATTTACCATCCCTAAAGAAGAAAAAAAAGAAAAGAAAATCTACATAAAATATTCATAACTGTGCATAATCGTACATGCTGTTCAAGACCTAGCTTTAGGTGTTAGGAAGCTGTAAACTGCCCCGGCGCTCAACAACCCAGATTAGATTCTGGGGTCCGTGTGAAGGAGATGTACCCGTTGGTGTCAGATGGCTGTATGAAATTCACTGCGAAGAGCAGAGGTTGTTTTGAGGCAGAAGCGTTTGGAAACCAGGGGGCCTGAGTTTAAGCACCGAGAGCCTTCAGATGAAAGGTGAAAACAGTGGAGAACAGTATCTTTGGCTTGTGTATTGTTTTATACTTTAGGATAAAGTGCTGTTGCTGAGTTACATTTTTTTTTGTCTTCTTAACTGGCACAAACTGTCGGTGTCGATGTTGCACTCTGCTCTGAGCGTGATTTTATGCTTCAGACGGTTACATAACGGGCAGACACTAATTAGTGAAGACTTTATTCTCTTTACTGTGATTTAAAGAGCGGCAGAGGCTTCATTTTCATCAACATCGCCATCCCGACAGCATTGCCGAGTGGGGGCAGTGACCGATACGGCGCGTGAGTCAGGTTCAGGATGAGGACGACTGCGCTTAATGAGATTAATATCTGTGATCTCCGCAGTCTGTAATGAAATGGTACTCAGCACTCGCACCATGTGTGTCTTATAAAACACACATACACACACACACACACACACACCACAGGGGACACAGTAAGGGCAAAACACACATCAGGCGCCATCGCGGGCCAATCAAATTCACCCAGCTCACGTATTGGCTCGTGCAGAGTCACGTGGGCGCATCCTGCAGCAGTTTTTGGCATGTGTTTTACTGGGGAAATCAATACTGCTTCACACACAGCCAGAAATACAGGCTTTCTCTCTCACACTCACACGCACACACACAGTGAGTGTTCACTTATGTGACGACATGAGTGTGTTCTGTTTTGAGGGCGCACTTAAGTAAATAGGAAATTATGCACAAATTAAAGCTTTGAACTTCCCTTCCTGTGCGTTTAAAGAGTAACTAAACCTCAGAGTGTTGGCTGAAGTGCCTCTACACTGGAAATACAAAAAAAAAATGCCTCTAGTAAAAAAAACCTGGGCAGGTAAGGGGGGAGGCCTGGGGCGCTAAGACACTCCCAGTGGCGTCTGTCGTCGGCTCATAGAGGGCTGCAGGAATGAGTCAGTATTTTTGCACTTTTGGTTCCCTCATCTCGAAGTCAATGGGTTTACCTGATATAAGCTCTGTGGTCAACACAAGCTTAAGATAAGTTTTTTTTCTACGTCAGTAAATACCTCTCTCGTGACTTCTGAAGCATTTACGTGTCTTTAAAATAAGGCGGTTGCTAACAGGTGGCTAAATGAGACTACAAAACGTCATCACGGCCAACGCCTTAACAGTAGCTTTTTACTTCTGCCGATTGCATTCACGCTTCAAAAATAAAGGTGGTGTTCATTTGAGGAGATGATCTTGCTGAACAAAACTTGGAAGTATCATGAACGTTTGTTTGCCACAGAGCTGCAACAATTAACAATGTAACAATGAACAAATTATCACCTGAGCACATTGTTTTAGTTTTATGGCTCACAGCTATTTTTCCTCACAATATCTATCACTTTATTTCGCTGCTCCAGTCATCCTCATTTCCACCAGCGTCAGGCAGCTATGTAGAGCAAAAATCCACCATGCTTGGTAGCAAAAGGTAGTGACTAGCAAGTGAATAAAGTGCAAAATGTAGAAGCTAGAGTGCCAGATATTTAATGAGGGGTTGGTGAAGACCAAAACAGAGCTAGAAGTAGAGTCAATATTGGGGCTTACGTTCATCAGGTGGACATAATTGAAATCAATACGCCAGATGTGTTTACAGCTTGTTGTGTTTCCCCTAATTGGCCCAAAAAATACTAATATTAAAATCATACTTGTACTAAATGTAATGAAGTATGTTTATGTTGAGGTATTGTTACTTTTACTAAAAGAGGTAAATACTTAAGTTACTGTCAGTTTTGTTCTTGTATTCAAATAGTATCAGACTCACACGCTCTCTCCATCTTACCTTTACCAGGGTGGAAAATTGAAACCTAAAGAAAAGAGCAAACTGCTCTGTGTTTTGACGTTGTGTGGATGCAGAGCTCCACTAAAAGCCACTAAGAGTTGTTTTGGGGGTGCCCATTGACCTGTGCGAGGTATTGGGAATCATCGCTCGCTGTTTTCCCTGGCTGAGTGAGTCAGAATTGTCTGTTGCAGCTCGTGACGTCCAACTTTGTAAATTCCGAGTTACACTTTTCAAGAAAGTTGACTTGAAACCTATAGAGCTGAGGGGACCAGCACAGTCGGGTGATGATTATCCATGAGGTCGTCATTACGAGTGACCCCTTTGACATGTACACGTTGTCATGTCATACATTTGTTGGTATGGAAATAAAGATTATAGACGCTTTAATGGCTTCAAACCCTTCCAAATTTCACGTACAATATCTTGAATTAAAAGACACAATAAAAAAGTAAAACTTCTTGACTTGGCTTCTTTCTCTTTGGGGGCTAAAAAGTATATCAAATTTACAAACTCCTCTCCAACCAGAGACAACACTATCTATAATGCAAGCGTGCAGCAGCAAACAATACTCTGACAAATGAATAATGCAGCCTGGATACATTGGTAGCTTCACATTCGGTTGGACACATTCCAGTGACTATAGTCCAGCAGAGAGAGGTCTTAGGTCACTGAGTAAACTTTGAAAATATTCTTCCTCACAGTCTGAATTGAACTCCGTGCCTGTTTACGTTGTCGACACTTGAGTTCTAAATCCCCTGAGGTTTGCTCAAAGTTTAAGATTCTTGCTCAGCTTCTCAGTCCCGTTGCTTTGTTGAGCGTCAGGGATCGGCCACTGGTGCTGCAAAATTCAGTTTCAGAGGATGCACGGGAGTGAGCAGCCCAGGACCCATGATGCACGGGCTCCTCTTCCCTCCGTAGTTAGCAAGCCGAGTTCTTTGTTCCGCTTCAAAAGCGGCTTCATTTTCTCCACCCTCTTCTCTTATAATGTCAAAACTGCTTTGCTTTTCCTCACAGCCTGTTCATTAAAGAGCTCCCCGCTGCTCTACAGCAACTTGCATTTCTCAGCCTTTCTCACGCAGCTCCTGCCTTCTGCTTTAATTATACTCTGTTTACACTTCGGTTGTCAAGTTACATTTGCTTGAATTTCTTTTTTCTTTTTTTTTTTATCCAAATCTTTGCCTGCTGGGATTGTGATTAATTTTGTCTGCAGTGCCAGGGTGCCCGACAGATTTATTGGGACACAGCTGCAAAATTGTTAGATCCAAATGTGTGTCTCTTACCTTTCCTGGTATTTTTAAATGGGCTTCCTGTTTGTTTTAGAATGGATTTAAACATTCTGTAAAGGCTGTAGATTCATCAACACTTCAACAAGTACGCTTTATTCCTCTCTCACACACCTGTTCTCTACTGTTCTGTCATGTTGACAGAAGGTTTGATCTTAAAATCCTGGGAACCTTTCAGTGTTTTAGTTGTAATGTTACTAAGACAAGGTCAACACGTTCTCACTCCCAACATGTCAAATCAGGGGGCGCTTGGTCAGTACACTTTTTAACGCACTGGGTACCACTTAAGCATCACTTTTCGACGTGCAGGGTAGTCCGGAAGCCTTCAACACGTGGTTAATGTTGTGAATTTAAGCAAAGCTGCTTGGTTGGTCGAAGGAAAAGATCATGGTTTGGTGCGTTAGTTACGTAACATAAGTTACGTATGTAAGTTAAGGTAAGTTAAGTATGATACCTGTTACCTGCGTTGCCTACGTTACTTGCGTTACCTAAGTTACCCACTTTACCTCCGTTATTTACTTTACCTGAGTTTCTTACTTTACGTATGTTGCCTACGCTACTTATGTGACAAAAGTAAAGTACGTTACATTAACTTAAGTCAACATTGACTTGGTTTCACTCAGGACACAAACAGTGGTGTCCTGGGTGAAAATCCTGTTTATTTGACACATAATGCAAACAGCAGTTGTCTTGCTGAAAGTACTGTGTCTATTCGACACATCCATCAACCTCAACCTCCTCCCTAGTTTCTCCTTTGCTACTGTCATAGCTACCACGGCCACTAGAGGCAGCCCTGCACGTGCAAACCTGACTCTAGAAGGGTACCTGGAGCGTCATAGTCCGACCGGTAGGGTTACTAACCAAGCTGCCGTATTTGACGAGTTGGGATGGAAGAACCCGATGACAAGGTGATGTCTGAAAAGGACAAACTCTTTAAAACCATCAGAGAAGCAAACAAGACCTCAGCAACATCCATCCATTCTCCTGAGCACACAACTATACACACACACACAAACACAGTCATGTGAACACTTCCTCAGCGATCAGTCATCATCTGTCATCACAGAGTTGCTGTCATGCAAGCGAGGCCTCAGCAGCAGCAGGTTGGCTGTGGGAAATGAAGCGAGAGAAGGGATCTAAGCTGGCGTGTGTGTGTTTCTTAGGTTTGGATGTGTTTCCTGTTCTGCGGCTTTTCTTCTGTAAGTCTGTCTGTGCTCCTGTGTGAGTCGTCCTCTGTTTACCATGTTTGTATGTCTCGGCTGTGCTCGTTGCCGTGTTTGTTTGCATGCATGGATGTCTGGGTTTCTCTGTGTGTGTGGGTGTGTTATTGTCCCTGAAACTGTATGTGCAGCTCTTTCTCTGTTTGTGTGTGCCAGAGAAAATGGATTTAGGCAGATGATGTAACAGTTTTTGTCCCCCTTGTGTGTCGCTCCACATGAGCTAAAGGTTTCGGAGTTCACTGATGTACAGTGTGTGTGTGCGTGTGTGTGGCAGGCAATTTTAATGAGATGCATCTTGTATAAAAAAGACAGGAAGGTGATCAGCTTAGTAAAACCATAATCCTTAATTGTTTAAAGTGCAGTATTAAAATGTCATCTTCAATGCCGAGTGATGTATCTGAGGGTTTTTGTGGTTTATTCTTAGAAAGAGTGTGTGTGAACTCAAAGGGAAAGCTGTGACCGCCATTAAAGATGGATTTTATCGCGGGGCCAAGTGGTCTGCATTTTAACCACCATTACAGCCAATAAATGAGAAAAATAAATTAGCATAATCGAGGCAGACATCACTTAATCGCTCTGGAGAAAAGTCGGTGAAATCTTTCATCCTGAACCTTCATCAGGATTCTCTGTATTTTATTGGTCCGCTGCTCTGCAGTCACCGAGCTGCAGTGCTTGATCATCTTTCCCAGAAAGGACAAAGGAAATGTGTAGTAGTGCTGTTAGTGAAAATACAGCGACATACAGTCCTCCATTTATTTTTAATTCAATAAGCATATGACCCACAGTGCAGCGTTTTCAGCAGTGAGACGGATTACAACACATTAGATAACAGAGAGAATCAATTGACCTTTAGTGCTCCCATTTTCCACAGCCATGTGAGTAACATTTCCATGACGAAGAGAGGATGGTGCCTCTGTGCTGAATTTAAATTACAAGGGGCTTTTTAGCAGCGGGATGGAGAAAATGAAATTCAAAATGGATGTAGCCTTTGTCACATAGTTAAATAATAATGGAATAAGAAGAGCGAGAGCTATGAGGGAGCAGAGCCAACGTCCTGTTCTATGTATCTCAATGTATGAGTTATTTTTTCTTTTATCCTTTGGTGATATCTGAAATATCAAAATCCTACAGTGAATACAATGTGCTTCATTCAAGAATGAGTGATTTAAGAGAACTTGTTGCATTCACCAATTTTTTCTCAAGCTTAGAATATTTTCTTTGCTAATGAGTGTCGGGGTCGTACAAGTCATGCACAGAATGTTAAAATCAAGTCAAATAAATATGAATAACTAAAATGAACTTCATGCTAAATAAGTATAGTATATGAGATGGTTTGCTGAGTGGTTTGACAGTGTTTTTAGTGTTTCTATAGAAATGTCAGTCCACCACTTTGGTCCAGACTTAACTATCTCAACAGCTATTTACTCCAGCTAGACATTCCTGATTCCCAGATGATGAACCCTAAGGACTTTGGTGACCCGCTGACTTTTTATCTATAGTGCCAAATTTAGTTCACTACTGTTTGTTTTTTTTATGACCGAGTACTTGCAAGATAAACGTTTTTGTGGGGCGGCCGTCACTCAGGTGGAGAGGGTTGTCCGGCAACCGCAAGGTTGGCGGTTCTATCCTTGGCTGCTACCTTGGCTGCTACCTGAGTACCTGTGCCGAAGTGTCCCTGAGCAAGACACTGAACCCCTAACCGCTCCCCGGGCGCTTCTCAGCAGCCCACTGCTCCCAATAAGCTAGGGATGGGTTAAATGCAGAGGTTACATTTCATGTATATGTACAATGTATATGACGAGTATAATAAAATTCAATTTCAATTTCATTAAAAACGACATTCCCCTCAGCTGTACCTTGTTTCCAGTGCTAATTAGCTAATGCTAGCATGCTAAACTAAGATCGTGACCATGGTAAACTTTTCAGCTACCTCCAACATCGTGCATTAGCATTGCAATTGTGCGCATGCGGGCCTTAGCCTTTAGCTTTAGGATAGCCTCCTAGAGCTGCTAACAGGGCTTTGTTTTATTAGCATTCGTTCTCCCACTCCAACATGTGCCTCGTGGTCCTAATGTTGTAACATGGCCTTATGTATAGTTGCATATATTTTCATATTCATCTCTTTTACTGTCACGTCATATTCCATCTAAGTCATGGACCATTTAGCTTGATGTGAGCGTATTTCTAGCATATAAGTTCATGTCAAACAATTCCCTCTCCCTTCCGGCCGCGACACAGCACAGCTCTGATGATGCGTCGTTACAAGCTGTAGTGATATTCGGTCATTGTTTTGGTCCCCCTAGTCGGCCTCCTGTCACTGACGCTGCCAAATGGGTTGTTTTCGGCTGCTGATTTTCGAAAGTAGAACCCGGAGCACTGAGGTCTCAAATAGAGCAGAGCACGTAGCTAGTTTGTCAGTGTTAGTTATGCCAATGCTCAAACCTCGCAAATGCACACCTACTCATGAACGGGTGGCATTCATGTGGTAAAACAACTGATATATATTTATATGTTTATCCAGTTTAGAGAATTTGGTCAATGCAACTTAGTGTAAAAATATGAAAATGACCCAAGCTCTGAAAAGGAAAGCGTCTGGTAAAGTGATCCTCGATTAGCTGTGTTCCATAAAGTCTTTTAGAAAACTTGTCTTGGATGAACTTATGACTCTTCTAAAAGTCCTCTCCGGTGTCTCTCGCAGTGTGACCGCATGCAAATGTCCAGGGTGAAGGTGCCATAATCTCCCTGCTTCATGGGATGCACCACCAATTGAATAAATATATAATATAATAAGTAATCTTGTTTTTGCTTCTTCCAAATGCATCCAGCCCTTCCTGCTAGGGGGGCGAAATGCTCAAGGCAGCAAGTGTGAAGGCCCCCAAGGTGGCCACTATTATAGATGATGAGTCTGTGAGCCTCCACAACTGTGTTTGTGTCTGAGGGGTCTGGACAACCCCAGGAAGATTCCGGATAAGCCCAAAAACCAATGAATATAGCATTGCATCGCTCGGCTTTTATAATCTGAGTTGGTTGATATTTGGGGTTGTAGACTTTTTTTTTTTTTGGAGCCTTTTAAGATACGAGGATGGTAAAAGTAAAAGGCAACTGCATCATAAAATATTAAATTAAAATTTCAACAGAAATACCCCCGACTGCTCAGTCTCAGAGAGTGTATAAAAAACTGAGTGTATAAAAAACATGAACTAAAAATTCTCGCAACCTTTTTATCTCGGTTTCCCCCTCGGCAGCTTTCTGCACGATAGCCGTGTTCACATATTGATTTGAAGTGACTTAAAGTTATAGTGGTATATTTACCAGCCATTACAGCGACGCTGGTATTGTTTCCACCTTGTGAGGCTGTGTGTGAGTCATCAATATGTGGGCCTGGAGATACTACAGAGGAGGTTTTGAGTACTTTACCGTTAGTTTACCAGCTGTGACAGCGATTTGGTGTCATCCCATCGCATGAATGGTCTCCAAAGTTGACAGTGGAACTTTACTTTACTAATATTTTAAGTTTTTGCTAATATACCCGATAACTTCGCCTGCAATAGGACGGAAGAAGAAGGCAATGAATTTTCATGGAGAAGAAAAAGAGTAGGCCCTATATCAGTCTCTGAACAGTGGCTACTGGGACCACAAGTGACAATTATGGGATGTTTAAAAGTACAAAATCATTGTGTAACAATAGCATAAATAAAAATCGTCATGTCAGCAAAGCGAACTAACTGCAATCTCTGAAGAAATATGAAGAAAAACAAAAGAGTGATATCAGAGAGAAGCAGACAGAAGCCTCTACAATTTGAAGGATATATCCAGGATGTGAAACTGATTTAGCAGTGTTGACAGGTTAGAAAGATAAAGATATAAGCTAAACTACAGATCACAGTGCAAAAGTGAACCATCTCATCACCTGGTGACCGAGATGGAAGACAATGAAATGAAGAAGCAACGTTGTTCCTCTATAGCCGGGTTGGACTTTATTCGCTGTTACAATCAGCAGATCCGGATAAATCTGGGACCCCGGTCAGAGCTGGCCGATGCTCCGCTATGATTGGCCAGTCTGCATTTGAGGGGGCGGGACTTATTGAAGGGTCAATTAAGGCTGTAGCAGCAAAACCACTGAGTGTGTCAAATTGAGCAACGATGTGTTTAATATCCAATTCATTTAACTTCTCAGTTATAAGAGTACATACGTTTTTGGGCTCAAGAAAATTGCCAGCTCACGTGTAAAAGGAGAGTTAACTTTCACTTTCTGCATGATCACATATTTGAATATACATAACGCAACTGTATGGTCTATCCATCTGCGTTGCTTTCAATGCTGTTGGTGCTGTGTATCAAATGGCAACATTGAGACACAAAATGACTGAAAAGCTGCACTGAGTGCAAGGCTTGTCTGTACACTGCTACAGATTGTTGCTATCAAATATGTTCAAATCAAGCTTCCCGACTTCCATATAGCTTCCCAGAGTTGTTGTTGTTGTTGTTGCTGGCTTTGCATCAATAGGCTTCTTGATCTACCTGGATTTGCCTTGTGATCTTTTCCACACCCCCTTCCCTCTCTGCGTTTCATCTCTCTGCTCTCCTGAGAGGCTCTAACATGATCCAAACTGTTTTATTAGAAGAATTTCAAATTTCCAACACAATCTGAAACACGTGTGTGTGTGTGACACACGGAAAGACAAGCGGAGACAGAGTGGTGTTTTGTGTCTGTTTACATCTGTGGGAGAAAGTGGAGATGGAGCGTGTGTCACAGTATAGAGGTCTATTTTAGCCACTGAGTGGAAAACGTGAGTCTGTCTGAGTGCCCCAGTCTTCTTCTGCGACTGGCTTGTGTCTGTGTGTGTGTGTGTGTGTGTGTGTATGTGTGTGTTGGAAGTGCACGGGTCAATTCAGGTCTGCGTGCATGCATATTGCCGCAGCAGCCCAGGACGTCTCCCCAGTTCATAGACTGGCTGACCCACGAGCGCCCCGGAGCTGTCACATGACCGTGTCCAGCCAGTCACACGGGACCCAGCGACGGAGCAGCACAGATGAGGCGCCGCGCTGCCTTCTGTCTGCCTCTGTGTGTTTGTGTCTAGTCTTTAATTGTTGCATGGCTGCATACTTATTGCCTCACTGATGTTATCGTGGGTCTGTGTTGTTCTCTGCTTGCAGAAGCTCTCGGGTCAGTCCCTGTAGGTAAAAGTACATGTAGATTGTCTGTGCAAAACATGAATCATCAAACATCCTAGACATTGAAGTTGTTCTCAGCTACTCCGGTTTCATGCTTGTGTACCGGTGCGCTCCGTTTCTTATCATCCATTTAATACAAAAGGATATACAACAATTGAAATCAGATTGTCCAAATTTAGCTGTTACTGGCCAGTAGATTTAATATCCTGCTAATTCCTGTGGCATAGCAGTCTTTAGACCAATCTAACATCATGCAACTTAGTCGGGGAAGGTTGATGTTCTCCACAATGATTCAATAATAACTGTCTCCAATTTGTTTTGCTGCCATAGAGGTGCAATGTGTAAGATCTGCCCAAGATTTTAGTTTAAAACCTTCAACAAATGTGACGGGGTTACAACGTTGACACTGTGTCAAAGACGTCTATGTGTTGTGTCGCAGAGAGACTGTAATTACTGAAATCAGCATGCTAAACAGCTAGCCGGGCTGTTTAAGAAATTAAATATGAATATCAGCCTTATTGATGCTATTATTTCTGCCTTTTATTATCTGCCTTCAATAGAAGCAGGAACAGCTACAAGTGCCGTCTTTGATCGCTGGCACACCTCTCTCGACGGTGAGCCAACATGCTGCTGATGAACACACTACAACACGATGGTCGGTCCTATCGGTTAAGCAGCTAACTAACTGAGTAACTACAGGTTTCTGAACAATATGCTCAGTCTAATAGGTACCAAGACGACATGTTAAACCCTCAGGAGTAGGTAAGCACAGCCAGGCAGCTTAAATATTGCCAGACACGGCCAGATGCCTGATAAGAAGCAAAGCATAACCGGGCCAGGCAGCTAGATACCAACCGAGCAATAATAGATATCCCAACAGACAGCCCTGTAATCGTTTACTTACTGCCACCTGGAAGTTTCAAGCAGCCAACAGGGCGACATTATTCATGCTTTTCTGCCAACTTCCCGACATTTCTGGAATGCTGTGTAATGATAATCTGCCACCAGCTGTTGCACCTGAATCACTTTGACTGTAATTTGTATTTTGTCTTGTGTCTCTTAGGTGCATTTATGTCAGTTTCCCTTTCCTTTCTGCTCACTTTATCTTGTAATATAATCTCGTACCCTCCTTATGCTTACACGTGTCATTCGCGAGAAGATGGGGACGTGCAACAATCATACTCAGCTTATGCATGTACCACAACATACAGAGCCGGTAGGAAGGTTTTGGTCTTACGTTTTTTTTTTGTGTAGCTCGTTTGAATTTTGGCCGATTAATGCGATTAAATATATATAACATTTCGAAAAATAAAAAAAACCCGGAGAAGAGGCTTGTTACTTAAAGGACAAAGGCTGGTCCACCTTAAAGGTCAGCCGACCTTAAGCCTTGGCCTGGGAGGAAGTTGTCGCTAACTTTGGGGCTAACCCTCCTTACTTTAAAGGACTCGACAGTAACAGTTTTGAGAAATTGGCAACCAATTTTTGGCTTTTGGTTTCCATCAGTGGCAGAACACTTTATAGTGTAAAAATTAACAAACAGCAAAAATAAATATATTTTTTAATTTGTTGCGTTACTGAAACTATTGCTGTTACAGTCAGAACTGGAAGCAGACAGCTTTCTGATAAAATACAAAATACAAAGAATTTTGTTCAGTTACTGTAATGAAGTAATATTCTTTTATGTCACATCTTCATTATTAAGCTGCCATATAACTGCATAGTATCTCAATTCCTCAAAATATAAGGTGGCTAAAAATGGCAACTATATTTTCAGTTTTCGGCAATTCAAAACTGAAAACCACTTTTAAAAGTTAGCGTTGAGCAAGAAAGACACAGGAACTTGGCTTGGGACTTGAGGAGTTGTATTCTGTCTTTTTCATGTTAAGTCCTTCATGGAGTTTGGAGGATTTTCCAGTCAGGACTGGTGTGTTTTTCAGGACAGTTACATTTGATTAACGGTTTCTCTTACTGTGTGTTGATCTTTGGAGCCCAATAATCCAATTTGCCACATAAGTCGATGAGTGGATGCGGTTGCATTTTGTTATATTGTTGATCCTCTTCGCCACAGCAGAGCATTTAGTCCGGACTTTAAAGTCCACACCTCAAGGCGGGAAAATGGTGAAATCTTACTGTTGATATTGAAGATTTTTCTCACATTGACATGTCTGAATCTCTGGAGCAAAGTGAAATCCAGTCAAAGTAGAGGTATTTTATTTATGTAGGTCCCTCAGTAGGGGGGGGAGAACCTACAGACCCCTTCTGGCCTCTCACATCAAATAGATAGAGAGTTGCCTGAGGTCTAAATATTTAAAGTATTAGAAATAAACACATTTAATATTTTACAGCTGACACTCTTTATTACTTTTGTTTTCATCACCACTGACCCCTCTAATGAATTCTATAGCTACTACATAATCAATTATTCTCTTTGAGGAATGAATTCAAACGATTTTGTTTCTGTTGTGTCTCTCAGCCAACTAATGCTCGCAATCCCCCAAGTGATCATCATTTTATTATGACGGATTAATAAACTATTTATGGGCCCGTTTATCGTTTATCTTTGAGCCGTTGCCACAGTGTGTTAAGCCCTCATATGCGTTTTCATCCCGCCATTAAAAATACTGTCTGAACGCCGCCTCTTATGATAAGCTGTGCAAATGCAGGTCACTGACGCAACTGTAGGCTGGTTGTCATCTGATTCCTGTGAAACGTTGAGGGTGATTGTGATTTTTAAAAAAAATGTTTGTTTCTGTCATTTAATCAGCAGATGTTTTTGGTCCGTAAAATAAAACCTTGTCTCGGTATCTCCGTATTCATGACGTGACATGAATTCATTTTGCGCTCTGCTCGCTCGCAGAGTTGCCACATTGAAATGGATGTTGTGTTTGTTCTGATAGCATCGTAGCTCCTTATTGCCGCTCCTGGTTGTTACAGCTGTGTTTCAAGGCCGTGCACGACATCCAGCAGACGTCACATGAGCACAGAACACTCTGTTTCCCTTCCCCTGTCCGTGGCGATGGTTGCCCCGGTGACAGCATCCCTGTGGTTGGCGTGAAGAGCCAGCAGCAGGAGCAGCCCCGCTGTCGAGCTGAACAGAGCGGTTGATTTGCTGTTACCTCAAATAGGTTCAGTCTCTGCGTTGTTTCTTTTCTCATAGTGAATGCATGAGGTTTACATCTTATGTTGAAAGCAACTTCAGTAAGTTTTCTGCCAATGGATGTGTATGAGATGGGAATTATGACTCTTTCCTTCTCTTCCTCTTTGATTTGGAGGAGCCTTGTTTCACTGACAGCGCGTGTAGAAGTAGAAACTGAACATGAACAGTATGAAAAGCTCTCAGATTCTTATTTCGCTCGCTATATAAAACCTGTCCAAAGCCAGAGAGCCAAAAAAGGAGCAATTACTCCTCACTTGCTGTTTTATGCACTTCTGGCAATGTCATGTAATGTCGTTTGAACTGCAGCACACAGAGCATGACACAGCAATTATTTTATGTTGGATTGACCCAAACACCCAGAATGTTTGACTTTAACAGCTGTGAAAAATGACATTTTGGCTTGACATTTTGTGACTTTGTACTGTTCCACCCCCCCCCCCCCTCGTCATGTAATCCCGTTTGAACTGCAGCACACACCCCCCCCACCCCC
>NW_022280123.1:1187821-1202165 GCF_004355925.1 Anarrhichthys ocellatus
CACACACACACACACACACACACACACACACACACAAACAGACAAAAGCAAAACCCTACTCAATTTCACGTACAGGAGCTGCAGGACTAATTGTTTTAATAACTTTTCAACTGAATGAGTTTTAAAAGTTGCAAACCTCACTTTCACAGTATATTAATTATTCAGAAACATTTTGCTCCATGTCAGTAATATTTATGCAAAGGAACATACTGGAGTATGGTTCTTTTCATTTTAGGGACCTTTCAGCTCCCAAGTGAAATGAGGAGATATCGTACAGATAACCCCTCATTTAAGTGGCATGAATCAGCCAATCCTCGTCCATTGCGGTCCAAAACTTCAGCTCAAAATGTTGGTTAGTTAGTTAGTACACAATCATAGATATGTTTGTTTTTTTTTTACAAAAATTTAAACAACATTTTTGGCCAATTTTCACAGCCCTACTGGTGGCAGGAGATCAACAAATCCTCATACCTAAACGTGACGGTCACAGTTTGAAACGGTTGAAACGATTGCAGTTTGGCAAGGTTTAGGCACTGAAATGATTTGGTTAGGTTTCCGAAAACCACATGGTTTGTGTTAAAATAAGTATGTTTGTTACGTTACTTAAGTTGCATTTGTAAATGAATCTAAGTTACGTTAAGTTTTTTACATAAGTAAGTCAGTAAGTGAAAATAACGTTGACTTTTGCTTTCACGCAGTAGACAAACAGGGTCAAAGTCATTCCCCCAACCTCCTCCCTATGCAGACTTTGCCGCTCTTTATACCAGGCCATGTCACCAGATGTCCTCCTTTGCTCCTGTTATGATTCCTACGACCACTAAAAGTCTCCGCCTTTCAATAAACATAAATATGGGTCATACTAAGCTGCTTAGAAATAACCTATGGGGTTGTTTTTTTGGGGAGGGAGGACAGCCTCTATTTTATTGTTCGGAGTTATCTGGTGTTACCTGGACAGTATAACGTCACAGAGATAATAGCGCACGTACATTGTAATAATGTTAGCGGCATACAAAGTGTTTGATTTACATTTGCATTCCACTGAGCTCAACGTGAGGCCATAGTCTGACATCAGGCATTCTAATATCAAGTCAGGGCAGTCCAAGTGCCATGTCAGGTTCAAAGCAGCTCCCACGCGACATCCCAAGAGAAATCCCATCAAGTCAAGTAGAGGATGAGTGAGGGGTAGCAGCCAAGGTAAAGAAGAAGAATCCTAAGAGGTAGAGTAGCGTTTCAGCACTTGATGTGCTTTGATTCCTCATAAGAATTTAATGCCCGAATGTTATTGTTCTAGGCTTTTCTATTGATGACATTCTATCGTGAATTATTTTAAAAAATATTACCAGAATATTACAGAAAAATACTCTATTTAAAGAAAATCTAAATGTTTTTCAAAAAATTGAAAAAAATCATTTAGGCCCTCATCAGATACAGATAATTTTCTCCATCCATGTGTGTAGATCAGATAAATTGTGTGAAGAAGTGACAGGGTATGGCAGTTACCACATCTTGGCTTGGCTTTGTGCTTTGTGGCTTTGTACCTATTTTCCAATTTAACGTAACAATTAAGCCTGAAAAAAGTCAGTTCACACATTGGTTGACATTGTTTTTCTCACGTTTTGCTGAGAAAAGATGGCACACTTTTACTTGACTCTACTCGCCAGCATCCCTTTGGAGAATAACAAACTATTTATTGCTCCTACACTGCTTGAGTTGTCCATATAGAGGCCAACCAGAAAATTAGCATGGCGCTGATTCCGTTGACTAAAAAAACGATGGGACTTTTTCGATTGGATTTTTGCAGAAAATAAGCTTTGTGAAAATAAGCTTTTTGGCAAACACAAGTTTATGATATTTACACGTTTTGTTCAGCAAATTAATCTTCACAAATTAAGGCCACTTTTATGATTTTTTTAAGTGTTAATGCAATCGGAAGAAGTTAAAAGCTAACGTTAGGCTATAACCAGACTACACGACAGTCGCATGAGTGCGAGTACATACAACAAGACTGTAAAGGCGGACTAGTCGGTGTGATGCCGTTTGTAGTCTAATTTAGCCAATTCTTAACAACCTCCCTTTTTAAGACACGTAAAAGCTTCGAAATTCAGTTCAGTCAGTATTTACTGACGTATTTTATATCGTAGAACAAGCTAAGATTGGTTTAACCACAGACCTTATTTCCGGCATCTAACCAAAAACCCATTGACTCTGAGACAAAGGAAACGGAAGTGTAAAAATAATAACTCATGTCAGCATTTTAGGACTCACTCCTGTACCACTCTATCCCTGTAGACACAATGTCTAAGACACCCATCGTATCATATTGGTATGATGTAACACCTGATCAAACCTTGCCTTATATTATCTTGCCGGCCATTCATCCTTCCTTACTGATACTCTCATTATCATACATTCATCTGTTTACCTGACCATCCATCCATTTGACAATCTATCCAAATTGCTTCCTGCCCTTGCCTCCACACAGACAGATGGATGCCTTGAATAGTTCCAGGAAATGGTGTATCTTCATCCTGTTGGATGGCATCACCACTGTTGGACAAAGCCTGCTGGCTTGGGACCATCCTTACTCCCACTGAGTCTCGTACCACATCGCTTTGACTCGTTACCAAAACTCCCACTCTAACCACAAAGGCTTTCTTTTTAAGGGAAGAAATAGTAATTTCAACACATTGGCATTGTAAAAAAAATCCTATTATTCCATCGTCCAACGCCTTTTGGAAATTAACTCTATATTAAATCAAACATGTATAGGCAGCCTTTTCCAGGTGACATGCTAACAATAATATACAACCGTCCCCTAACTGACCAGATTGAAACAACATAGAGACAAGTACTTTGCGTGGTGAAGAAAGTTGACCTATTAAGCTAAACTAAGATACATTTTTTTCTTAAGAGTAAGATCATCAAATATAAATTGGATGCCCAGGTTGGTAAGTAGGCAGTTGTTTGCTAACAGGTTAGTTATAGCTGTGTAAACTAAAGGTATGTTAGGCTGTCTTTGCGTGTTTTGTTTTATGCCACCTAGTGGCCAACTATACTAAGTGTAGACAGCCAAGCTCGCAGCTCTGTGAAGTTCTACCCAGGCACGGCTGTACTTTGAGCAAATTGTTAACAATTGGCATTGTGCGTTTCTGCAAACCACGGATACATTGAGTGACGACGTTTTTGCATTTGGTTAGAGAAAGTGACATAGCACATGTCCCATGTGAAACCAAAAGTCAATGTTGGCTTTACGCTTGTTACGTAACGTTGTTACGCATTTTACGCAATGTTACACAAGAAAGTCAGAGATAAGACATTTAGCTGCACTTTTGCAGCTAGCGCTAGTTGGGTGGAACTGATTTTCTGAAAGTTTGACACTTTCACTAACCCTGAATCCTGGAATAGAATGCCGCCAATCTGCACACACTTTTTATATTTACATCATCTCAATAAATTTACAAATGGGGATGCTGAAAAAATATTTTGCATTGTTAGTGTGCACGGCTTTCAGCACATTGTGTTCTTTGGCTTCATCACTTTCTGAGGCTGGAACAATGTCTGCCAGCACCACTATTTTGCTTGGACTAATGAGGTGAAACTACAGTGTCTTCCTCATTATTATGGATGATGTGTCCTCTGGACTGCAGCCTAATCTTGTAAATGAGACGAGAACGTCTGGTGTAGTTTTACAGAAAAACCTTGCCCGGTACAGCTCTAAGACAGAGATTAAAATGTGTATTATAATTCATCTGGCCTCTTTGATAATTACTATAATGAGAACTTGCCACCAGTTGGCTAGTTGGCAATTTCAGCCAACCAGACTCCCCCAACTGACTTAGGACCAGCTGGCTCAGTACCATTCTCACACTTCCTAACCACCTGTCCCGCTCACAGTCAGGGTGGCAGCATGGATCAACTCTGCTTGGCACATTCGTACACTATACACAACTGAGGAGGGCAAAGCCATGGCTATGGACCATAGACGTTGACCGTTATATTATCTCAGGCACCTGGGAATTAGTAATCTGAATGGTCCAAAAGCTGGCAGTGACCTGGCAAGGCTTTACAGAGTTGTGTTGGCATTTACAGAGATTTAGCAGGGAACCAGTGGGCACAATGCCAACTGGCAAAGCACATTGGTCAATACATAAAATGACACTAGCCTAAAGCCTTGTAAATGAGCAGTGGCGCTTTGTGCACCATTTCCATGTGACAATTCTGATAATCTACTATAAGCGGAGTGTTCACACACGGAACTAGGCAAAAAAAAACAACTCCTGTGTGTTTTTGTCCAAAAAGACAAAGCAGGTCAGTACTGCTCTGATCCACATTTATCCATCTTTAATCCACACTTTCTGTTCTACCAACCATCCATCCATCCAGTCCATATTTGTTCTCAGTGGAGTTTCTCCTATCCTAGTGTTTTGTCAGAGGTCTGATGGTAGAGTCACATATGTTCCTCTCAGCCAGAGCAGGTGGCTAGCTGTTGGAGGAGAAAACACTGAAAATACTGCTAACAACTATGCATATGGTGCAGTCCTTCCACCCATCCAACCATCCATCGACCCATTCATTCATCCCTCCATTTATCCATTCATCCTTTAATTACTACCTTCAAACAAATTAATTCTTAATAGCTATCCACACATGGATTTATTGTCTTGAAGAGCTTACGACTATTGAATGAGGGGCCCCATTATTAACCCAGTTTTATTGTTTCTAATGGCATATACTGGTCCTAAGAAGAAACATATACACTTAAGGTAAGAATCATTATTACATGTATGTAGGTACAAATATAATTACATATAAAATATATAAATTATGGAAATCCCCGAAAAAAGAGAGAATATAAACCAAAAGAAACGAAAACATTTGAATATATAGCTAAATCAAAGAGAGTGCGAGTTAAAAACCAAATCAGAGTAGGCAAGACCATCAATAAAATGCGAGGGGACCAATTGGGTTTCAGCTCTTTAGGGAAGTCAGGAAGAGTTCAGATGTATTGTTAGCATATACAGCATCCAGCAGCGAAAGTGAACTGCTGTCAATGAGCTGCTGCCTGGAAAGGCTTGCTGCAGACAAAAATGCTCAACTCAGTTTGAAGCCCCACCCCTGCACAGAACTCCTTCGTTTTTTTATTTCAGTGTATTAATATTGTTCTTTCCACGTGTCCAAATTGCACTAAATTCGACACTGCACTCCATGGGGTCCACAGCAATACATCCACCAAGTGTGTTGTGGATCGGATGGACGGTGTTCGAGGAAGAAGAAAAACACACAGACAGAGATCCCTTGCTTTATAGTTTGATATTCTGAAAGAAAAGATCTGTTTCTAAAGGGTCACTTGGGGGCAGCAGAACATTGCCATACTATCACCATTTAGTTCTTACGGTAAACGTTAGCAAAGGATTGCCTATTTACACATCCAGCAGTCACAGAACAACCTGAAACATCCACTATTCACTTTCCTTTAGCTCGGTTTTTGGTCTCCACCAACTCCTGAAAAAAATATGACTCTTCAGCTGCTGAATGCTTCATTACGCATTCAACTACGCATTCAACTAGTTCTCCAGCTAGTTGCAACCATATTTGTGTGGTGTTTAATGCTAAGTAGGTAGTAGCTGAACAGAGAAAAACTTTTGTGCCAGTAAACCAAAACAATGCGCTAAAAGATGCTAAAATCCCCGTAGAGCTGAGGGGAACAGTATCGGATGAAAACTCTGTAGGTTTATAACTAAATGTAACACCTTTCACATTACACAGAGGCTTTCGATGCATTAAATATACACAAAAAAAGGATTAGTGCAGCATTAATATTCCATTGATGTAAAATAACAGAGCTCTGGTATTGTCAGTGCAGAGAGGTCCACATGTTGTCCATGGTTTTAGGACTGTGGCGGCATATCAAACATTTCTCTCTTTCTTAAAACATATATTTATTTTCCAAAATTATTCAAATGAATGTCAGCAGCATTTATTCCCTTTCTCATCACCATCTGTTTGGACCCAAGCAAAGAAGCACTACATGTGGAAAAGCTGTGGTTCTGGTCGAGATGAAAAAACCAAATGTGACACTTCAGTTAAGTTTTAACAAGCGTGTTGCTGTACTCTCCCCTGCGGTGCGCGAGTAATTGCCCCTGCCATTTCTAGCTTTGTTGTTTTCTGTTTCCTCAAACTGACAAATGGAGCTCTGGATGCTGGTAGTAACCCCACTGACCAGGAAGAAGGCTGACATTTAAATAGACAATGGATTGATTTCCTCTCTCGATGACATTTATGATATGACACCCTATGACAAGGGACAGATTGCTCAGTGGTGGTACTTAAAAGCGGGGTGGTGAAAAGCTTTATAGCAGGTGTGCTGCGGATGGTAGAGCAGCTAAGCCCAGAGCTGCTTTTGTAAAGCCCCTCTCGCTTAGAATCACTGTCTTTTAATTAACCAACCCTCCGCGGAGACTTGGGGAGCGTGGGATGTGTGCGACGCACACTAAACACTTTTGAAGGCTGAAATGAGTGTGTGCTTCAATCAAACAGAAAAAAATAAACACTCCGCTTGCCTCCAGCTTTCCACTTTTCCATTGAGAACAGAAGAAACTGGACGTCAGCCTCGAGTGACGCCAAAACAGAACCTCTCTGCTTCACAACAAACGAGCAGATTGCGATAAACCGTGTCGCCCAGTCGGACGGTCAGCCGTGTTTTTTTTCTTCTTCTCATCTTTGCAAGGTGCCTTTGAGACTAAATGTATTAGGCAGGATAATCGCCTCAGTCTGCCAAACCTTCAGGCTTTTTTTTTTTTTGTTTTTTGAGCCCACAGAAAAGATGGAGACAGTTCACAGAATGGAGATAAAGGCTGAAGTTAAAGGCTTTGACTGGATTCTATCGTTGCTGCTCCATTGCCATGTATCTCACTCATTTGATGTAAAATTTAAAAAAAAACTCCATCGAGCTGCCATTATTTGCAATAATCCAACCGTACTATGCTTATAAAATGTATATCAGTCTCATGAGTATTGGTCTGAGCTGTGAGTCCGAGTGGTTGTGTATGCTCCAGGAATAATATATTCACGGGCCTGCATGGCTAACCTAACAGATCAGATCAGATCAGCATCTATGAAATCACAGCTGATTAGGGTGTGTGTGTGTGTGTCCTAATTTATGCACTCTGGAAAATCTGAATTAATTCCCTATGCTTTATCCTCTAAAACATAACTGACCTACTTTAGACATTATTACTATTTTTCCACCATTGCAGTTTTTTATTTAATCCCTTAAGATAAGTGTGTGTGTATGTGATACAGAGGAGAAAAAGAGGAATAATATGCATATGTGTGCACTTGCCAGAAGTGTGTATGCTCTCAAGATGAGTGTGTGAGAGCAGATCAGTTTTAAATCTCCCGGCGGTCGGACAGTCTTGGTGGCATTATTACGACTGATGAGTTGAGGGCTCCAGCTGTGTGTGTGTGCGCATGGATGTGTTTATGTGTATGGAAGGGGCACAGGATAGGGCACACTGAAGATCTGAGACTGGAGTCATTCTCTGGTCCGTAGGAGAGATGAGTCAAAGACTGCTCTGAACTCCGAATTAAACCCTATTTCTTCTTTTCCCTCATCCGCCCTTTCTTCCATCTCCCTGTCCCTCATGTTCTACAGCTGAGGGAGGTCACCAGGAGTCAATGGGACGGGCTGTCATGCCTCTGGGCCCCGAGGCGCCCTCCAACCTCTCAGCCATCCCCCTGACTGGAGACACAGCTGGGGCGAAAGACAAAGACGCCGGACCCAGACGTTGGCCAGAGGAAAAAGTTTTCACTGAGGCCCGAGCAGCGGTTTGGACCGAAACAGAAACAGAAACAGGGGTGCACGCGGGGGTGGATGGCACACTCTTTGCGGAGACCTTGGCTAAAGTTGGGTCTGAATGGAGTCCCGTGGATGCGGAGGGAGGAGGCCTGCAGAGCGTGCCCAGGAACCCGGCTCCCTGGCCGGGGCAGCAGAGGCAGCAGAGGCAGCAGAGGCAGCGGAGGCAGCAGAGGCTGCAGACTCGCGGCGAGGGCCAAAGAGAGCGGACAGCCCTCTCATCGGTCCCCACCGATGAGACAGCGGAGCCGCCGGCACCAGCGCCGAGAAAACCTTTAGGGCTGCTGTCTAAAGCTGCTTGGACCAAAGGCACTTATTCATCCTCATCCAAGGCTGCCTCCTCTTCCTCCTCCTCCCCAGCTACAACAAAGGGATCCTCTTTGCCCTCCTCCTCCTCCTCTCCAGCCAGCAAAAGAGACAGTCAGACAGCAAGACCAGACAACGTCTCCCTGGTTGTCGACAACAGCAACTCCTCCAGCAGCAATAGCAGCTTCAGTTTGGGTATGGTGCAGTTGTTCTGTCATTTCAACCTATTTTAACATTGACTTTCATATTGTAAGTGATTGTTTGCGAAACCCCTCCCCCAAACAGCAGCCATAGCTTAGCAGCAGCAGGCCTGTCAAGCTCTGATTTCTCCACATGCAGAAACGATGTGCATGGGGCTCTAATTAGAGCTACACTACACTGCATTTAAAGAGTGTCTTTTTCTTAGCCTTTTTAAACCCAAAAAATTCAAAAGCTAAAATGTATTAATTCTTAGATTCATCCATGCATTCATGTATGGATTCATTCCTAATTATTAGGAGCATACAAGAGCAATGAAAGTCATCATTTCCTCTACATGAATCATCAATAGTGAGGATGTGTTTCACCTGGGACATGTAGCTTTAGTCTTTAGTCTTTCAACACAATATCATGAATAATTAGCCATCAAGTGCATATTTAAGACCCTTTTACCTGTTCCGGTTTAAAGGCAGGGTTGGTAATCTTCATAAAAAAATCCTGACAGCAAACAAGGGTGACATGCTCTAACAAAAAAAGGAAGAAATATGGTATCTGTGGCTGTAGCAGGACTGTAATAAGCCAATCATTACATTCGGGACGGATATAATGATTGGACAAGCTACCTGCCTACCTGTGCACACTCTGCCTGTGCACTCATTGCGCTTCACTGGAATCTTCCACAGGCTGATCTTAACAGCTGTGAGTACTAACAACAGCCGTGTTTGTTGTTTGCATTAATCATCATAATTTTAGGGGAGTGTCTTTGGAGTGAGGCCTGAAGGGACGTTCTGTCGGTGTTGCCGACTAGGCGACTTTCTTGCTAGATTTAGCGACTTTTGGAACTAGCGCTGCAAGCTAGTTATGTTGGAAAAGAGTTGCCAACACTGAGCTGGGTTTTTTACGGTTGAATCATTTTTAAAGTCTAGCATCAGTTTCTGAAGATTCACCAACCCATGCCTTTTAAAATGAGTCGGCAGGAAATACTTAAATGTGAGCTGACTAACATTTTTTTGCCATATATTATGAAAACCCTGCTTTTGTGTAAAAAACAACAACTAATTTTGATGGTAAAACTGTCAACGTCTTTGAATATATTCCAGAGAGAAAGAAAAACTTGACAGTGTTGCAACAGTGCATAAGGGGGTGGGGCTTAGCAAACAGTCAGTTGTTTGGGATCTCAATCTTCAACGTCAATAACCGTTGTCATCAAAATGTTATTTTCAGCCTTTGCTGTCACCATACCCACCATCGTCTTCATCCCATCATCATCATCATCATCATCATTTTGTCATCAACTTTCATCATGTTGTCATCATCACCATCACCGTCATCTTTGCCCTCTCCGTCATCCTCATCACCATGTCCTGTCCCATTCCACTACCTCCATGTCTCCCCACTTCCTGCCGCCCTATCACCACAGTAGCAATGACACCAGCAACAAGGTAATTCCTCCACACATCATTTTGCCGTCCGACATGAGAGTGGACAAACGCTAATATCGCATGGATTCACATCACAGTCGCGGGAGGATGAGACGGGATGTGGATGTCTCTCAGCCTGAGAGGATTGATTGCCTCCCTCTTGTTCGCTCCAGCCTCCTTTACGCCTCTCATCGACATGCGTCTGATTTCGCCGTGTTGGAGATGATTTAGATGGATTAAATGAACCCCTGACATTAAAATGCTCCTCTCGTTTACACATTAGAATTGGATTTCTATTTCCTACGGGCATTTTTAAACTGCTGCGCTCTTCATCTCATGTATTTAAAATTGAGGATGGATGAATGTTAAATGGATCTTTGCATGCATCTCGGATGCATTTACACTTTTTAAAAATCCAAATAGAATCCAGATTTCCAAGTCTAAGCCAGATGGGAGCAGGGTATAGGGGCTCATGAAGTTCACGCAATACACCATATTGCTTGTATACCATCCTCATTGTTAGACCTGTCTCTGGGCATTGTCATATAGTCTCATGTTATATATGTTGAAGGATACGGTTGGCGATATGTTTCTTTTTGTTATTTTTAATAAATGCAATAAGAAGACCAAAACCAACCATTCGGTAGACCGACTTAATGTTTTCTGACTTCCCTAGCCCATTAGTTCTTTATTTCGTTTTTTAAAACAGGCTGACTAATTTCCTAAAACAGCTGGCTGCTGTAGTTTGTACCAAACGTTACTCAAACGGGAGGAAATGCTGCATTTGTTGGGGACTATATTCAGCTGCTTATTAATACTGGTTTGGTTTAGTGAGTGTTTATGGTGGCGGGACAGTGTTCATGGTAATGAAGTCATTCAGTGCAACAGTGTGACTCATTGCTGTGTTATTGGTAGTTTGGACAACAATGCTGCTCTGCAACACAGTGGAATGAGCTGCATTAGGCTCCACAGATACGTCATGTCGAGGATCGATTCGATGTTGGTTTTGGCCTTCTTAAGGGATTAATTATCAAATAAGTATACTAAAGAATACCGCTGGACATCCTTTAATATCATTGATTTCTAAATGTTTTCCTCCCTGCAGAGGAGTCGGTGAGCAGCCGGCCGGCCTGGGATCTCCCCACCGTCCCCGAGTCACTCCTGTCCACAGTGGGCGACCACGACGTCACACTTCCTGCCAACGTCACCAGCCCTTTCTCCACCCACCAGTGGAACACCACCATGCCCGTGCGCACCAGAAACACCTCACGGCACACGGCCACATCAACCACCACCGTAAACACACCACTGTCACCCACCACCACCACCACCACCTCAACTTCACCGTTATCCACCACAGCGAGAGCACAAACACCATCGGGATCCAGTACAGTTTCTCAAACCACAAGCCCGGACACTGTGACCAATGAGGGCCTTCAGCTGACGACTGTAACCACAACGCCCTCAACTACCACTCTTACTGTGACCGCCGCTGAGATGACGACACAGGCGGCGACCACTGGGAGCGATGTAACAGTATCAACAAATACTACCACCGCTGCTACAAACGCCTGGCTGACAACAAGCCTCAAACTGACCACAGCGGCTCAGCCAACAACCACCACTACAACCACACCTGCCACTACCACCACCACTACTACGATCCCCCCGACCACCACCACCACCACCACTACTACGCTTCCCACCACTACTACAACCACTACACCTGCAACTACTACTACTGCTGCCACTACCACTACTACCACCACTACAATCACAACAACAAAGGAACCTGCCACCACTCTCTTCATCCCGATTGAAACCACGCCGCCTCCCACCACGACCACTGAACCTCCATCCAGTACCAGCGCAGAGGAAAGTCCTCTACCATGCAACGTGACCGAGAAGTTCTGGGTCAGAACAGGTACTAGTCTAAAACAACATCACCCTGAGAATAAATGTGGAAGAAAAAAAAGAGATTCCAATTGGAGTAGTTTTAGACATCTGGGGGAAAGAGTTAAGATGAATGGCTAAAACATCAGGGCATTTTCTCTCCATCTCTCGAATAGTTTAGCCTTCTGCTCATGGCTGCGCTTAGCAGAAGGCTAAAATATTAGCAACATAGTCTCCTCATCTCTCTAATAGTTTGTGTCCCAAAGAGGCATGCCTTTTTTCAGGAAACAAAGTAATCATGAATACAGGTGAAATACTATAGAGATGGTGTGATACTAAAGTATTGAAGCCTCTACTGTTGGCAGCAGCTGCAAAGTGATCAAGGAGACATTTAACCAGAAGCCAAAGTCCAAGCTCCTGTTTTATGGAAAATTATTGACATATTATTATTTGAGGCAATAATTGGGGTCAAAGTGAGATTTTTCACAGAATGTTAACAAGCCAAATATGAACACATCGTGCACAGTCAATAATAACGTTTTTCTTCACAGTTCTATCCATTGAGCTGCGTAGGAACTGCCTGGATCTGATCCTGAAACAGAACCTCTCCAAAGGACTAAGCCACGCCCTGCAGAGAGCCCTGAATGACTCAACAGCCAATGCACAGGTCAGTGTCTCTTACAGGTTCAGCTGCATTTCACCCCCACAGGTTAGGGGGTTAAATGCACAACTCACTCAGCAACCGCGGTTTAGTGACTAGTTAGGACTTAAAAAAACAGCGTCAGTGGCTAAAATCTCTTAAATTAAATTAATCTTTGAATATGTCCAAGTTCAATGGTCAGTGACCAGTAACTACACGTCATAGGCTAATAAACATAGGTCAGTATTTCGTAAACACAGGTTAGTGGGTAGTAAATTCAGGTCAATTGATGGTAAACGTAGGACAGTGGCTTGAACCCACAGGGGCCAGCAATACAAGTTCAGTGGGTAGTAAACAAAGCCACCTAACACAGATTAGTGGCTTGTGAACCAATGTCAGTGGGTAATAAACAAGTCACTGACTAGTAAATAAAAGTCACAGTCTATTAAAACTGGCACGTTATTTTTGGCATCATTGGGGCAAAAAGTAATTCAGCATGTTGTAATTCAAGTGTCCGTCTGACGTTTATTTTGGCTATATTTAGTTCTGTTCTGTTTCAGGGAGGGAAAGAAAATGTTGGTAATTGTTTTGCTTTCTCCTACTGGCTACAGCTAGCTCACAGCTATGGTTAGCACAAGGCTAAATCATTGGATGTGGCAACATTTTCTCTCCAGTTCTCTGATAGTTTAGCCTTCTGCATATGGTTGCGACAAACTCACAGTTACATTTAGCAGATGGCTAAAATATTAGCAACATATTCTCTCCATCACTATAATAGTTTAGCTTTCTGTGTTACGGTTAGCAGAAGGCTAAATCATTAGCAACATTTTCTCTCCATTGCTCTAGTAGTTGAATATTAGCAACATTTTCTTAATATATTTTTCAAGAAAACTGCCTACCCTGCGGTACCACTTGATTAACAATATGCTTAAGGGTTATTATGGTATTTTTTCACAGAGAAAGAAATGGCCTACCCCAGCTTTAACCACAAGTCAGTACAATAAATGCAGGTCAGTAGCTAGTAAGCTCAGGTCAGTGGCTAATGAACACAGGTCTACGGATAGTAAACACAGAGCTGTGGCTATTAAATACAGGTCAGAGGCTTGTGACGACAGGTCAGGGGCTTGTAAAGCCTAGTCATTGGCTACTAAACACAGGTCAGTGGCTAGTAAACATGGGCTCATAGGCCCTCTTAGACGTCAAATGTTTTTCAGAGCTTTAGCTTGCTTTGCTGTTAGTACACACATTTGACCTTAGCATTCAATGTACTCCCCACTGTACACTCCAACAGGTCTGTACATTCTTGATGTAAATTAGAGTCTCTCTGCTTCATTATACTGAGTAAAGGTGCTTTCCTATCTGACGCTCATAAGATAATATCTCGTCTTTACATTTTAATTTCGGCACAGTGTTGGCTCTCCGCGTGTGCAGGCATCCTATTCTTGAGTGTCATCATTTCACAATACTCCGCAAGGACCCGTCAGAGCGGTGCTGGAGAAGAACGGGGAGAGGTGACTAATGCAGACAGCGTTTGGAGTCTGAATACAAATAACCTGTTGAATAGTCAGGCGTTGTTTTGGTCAGAGAGGTTTTTACGCACACAGTCGTACTCTCTCTCTCTCACACACACACAAACAAGATAATGGAAAATTCTTCCCCTCCTATTCTGTTGCGGATAGATTTTTTTTTTTTGTCTCTCGCCCTCTTTGTCAGCTCCCCGATCTGATCTGATCTGATTGCTCCCTCAGTTTAAGTCGATAGATTTTCTGCCAACCTGTCTGTCTCGCCTGTCTGTTTGTGCCCGTCTCTCTGTCTGTCCACCTGCCTCTCTTCGTGGCGCTGTCTGTTCTTCCAACTTCATCCGCCTGCTTTTTCTATTTTTATCCAGTTGTTTGTGAGCCTGCACCAGGAGTGTCTCTAAGCTCCCGTCCATTTTCATCTACCCCCTGCGACACACACACACACACACACGCACACGCACACGCACACACACACACACACACACACACACACACACACACACACACACAC
>NW_022280123.1:1202175-1235239 GCF_004355925.1 Anarrhichthys ocellatus
ACACACACACACACACACACACACACACACACACACACACACACACATATCTCAGTTCTTATTCTCTCCATCAGCTATTCAATCTGGATCAGTCCGTTGAGAGACAGCAGCGGTATAAAGAGAGTTTTTTTTCTTTTTCTAAAAAGCCACAGGCAGTGTTTTCAGGCATTGTTGATGGGCAAATATTGGCTTCGGCAGCGACGGAGATCGTCAAACAGCATGAAATTAGCATGCAGCAGTGTTTAATGTGTTGCATCATTGAACAATGAGGTTAACCATAATCACATGTGGAAATTGGCCAGTTTTACGGCTTGCAAAATGTTGGCAGGGAGAAAGAAGTGACAGCGAGGGGGTAAGGGCAGGTCTGGTTGTCTTTAATGGATTCAGGTATGCAAAAGAATGATGAAAAAAAAACCTTGCAGCTTCTACAGGGTGCAGGGTTGCCCCCAGAATATAATAGATCCAAGACGAAACTGGCAGAAGGGCTAGACTCAGAGGAAAAGGTGCAATTTATTCATCTGCTACTTCAGCACCACAGACAGCACCACAGAGTTATTAACACACAGCTATGCCTGATTTATACTCCTGCCGTTGTGCACAAATTTGTTCTGTAGCTGGCTGGAAACCTCTCGCATTCTTTTTCATTTGGCCCTTCGGTGTTCAAATCCTTTGTCGGGCTGTCTTTGATTTATTTGATATGTGTGATTCAATAGTTCCTTATAAGTTTGTCCCAACAACAACTCCAACATCTCCAGAGCAATGTTCTGAAAAGTAGTTATAAAAGAGAATAAAAGAGTTTTAAGGTGTATCTTAAAATTACCTTAAATTAGTTATTTATTTATCAATATGAACAATGAATTTTCCCTTATTTTGAAAAGCCATGTCCGTCAACGATTTGTCCACGATAACTATTGATTACTGTCCAGGAGTGTGCTGTTGGACATAGATTATTCATACGACAAATTTTTTATTTTTTTTTTATTTTTTTGTTTTGTTTTTTGTGAACTGTATATTTCTAAGCAGGGTCTATTACAGGAAGCAGGTTTACTCCTTTATCTCGATAACTCTGCAGATCAATGCGAATCTGGATCACGTGAAAAGGCCTGTTCTGAGGATGACTCAGCAAGTTATCCAGATACATCAGTAAACCGCATGCATGTTCTAATACACACATCGTATTGTTGTAGTAACATAGTTGTTAAGTAGGCGCAATTTATCCTGCTTAATCCTGATGAGTGCTTATAGAATGTCGATGACTTTAGGAGCGTGTGATTGGACATTGTAGTTTTTATATTACCTGCTGTTTTTAATTGCTTATATGTAGAACGGTATGCATTACGATGGAAACATTACCTGATGTGAGTCTATTCTTCAAATTATTACATTCCCAATTTATGAATGATTTATGAATAACCAATTACACAATACCCATGTATATTGTTAACTCATCTATTTAAATCTGCTTTTAATCTGTTATGCTATTTATGTATGTTTTTGTTTAGTTTCTCACTTTTATAATTTCATCTCTTTGCCTTGTTTATATTATTATTGCTTTCATTGTTTCTGTTTCTACCATGTAAAGTGCCTTTGAGTACCTTTTAAAGCGCTATACAAATAAAATGTATTATTATTATTATATAGGCTTATTTATTTTTTTTATTACAGGATCATTCACTGTTTATACACATGGGCAAATAACTCTCAGGCAGGTTAATAAAATATGTATGATTACATGCTGTGTTATTAAACATTCAGTGACCAGTTATGGACGCTGCATAGGATGAGTTATAGTTGTTAACAAAGACATAAATAAACACAGGGACGTGAACGCCGAGGAGAGGAGAGGGGAAGAGGGATGAGGAGAGGGCCATAGTAAGAACAGCCACAGCTGCTCCAGTGTGGACGGAGGTGGAGGGTAGAGGCAGGTGGGTGGTGGATGCTTCCAGAAATACGAGTCTTGACTCACCGCCGATTGTTGTCTGCCCGTGTTTTTCCAGGACACAGTTAGTCAGCGTTATCCCTGTTGGAGGCTCAAGCTAAACTATGCCTTTGAGGCAGATTAAAAAAAGAAAGAAAAAAAAAAAGGGATTATAAATACCCTCAGTGTGGTGCATTTGTGTTCTAAACCCATAGCGAGTACAACATGTATTTAAATATGGATGCACCCCACCACCTCTTCCCCTGTATAGTCTTGTTTCACCTGGTAGCACTGATTTCTCTTCTGATACGGTTTCTTCTGGGTCTTCTTTGCTTTGAAATAAGAACAAGAATCCTCCAGACGTACTAGCATCACCATGTTTTTAGAATACATGTACACAGTCCCTTTTGAAATACAGATGTAAACGAACAACAAAACGAAACAACAAAAAAAAGAAAAGCTACAACTTGAATTTTCCTCTCTCTCTCTCTCTCTCTCTCTCTCTCTCTCACACAGGTGGAACACGACGACTGCAGCCCCCACAACGTAACGTTGGGTTACTACGTGATCAGCGGCAAGACCGTCTACATTTCTTCCCGGGTGGTCGAGGCGCTGCACGTTTACGGTTTTGACAAGCTGCTGTCGGACATCAGGCAGCACACCCCGTTGGTCAAGGCGGTCCTGGTTCCCGTGGCAGCCTGGGTCCCTGCTCCAAGCATCCACCTGCAGCTAAAAACAGGTGATGGGACCTGATGGAAAACTAGGAATAGCAGTGGTTAGAGATGTGCAGGGAGGAAGAGGAGGAGGACGAGGAGGAGGGAGAGAATACGAGCAGAAGGAGAGCAGAGAGATAGAAAACGCAATGAGAGTACAGGGAGGGAGACACAAGGGAAGAGTAGAGCAGAGACAAAATTAGAAAATTCTGATTACATGTCTGCTCTCCTTTACTCTTCTCTGATACCCTAAATCCCATACAAACTCCCATGATTGCAGAGCAAAGGCAAATTGGTCCATTCATTTAGTCAGCCTCTTAAGCCTCTTAACAAAACACACCCACACACACTTCGGAACGTACACACACACACACACACACTTCGGAACATACACGCACGCACGCACGCACGCACGCACACACGCACACGCACACACACACACACACACACACACACACATCTAAATCGAGTCTTGTGGGAACATGGGTAGGGAAATCAGTGCAGTTAACACATTGCTATTTCAAAGATACAGGCACAGATTGGAAAACCATTACTTTTCTAAACTAGGATTTTTTTTTTTTTTTTAAATCATACTGGTGTTGATTCAGCTTGTTTTAAAGAATTTGATAGATTTTGCAGTGGGGTTACTGATTGAATTAAAGCCAGTATGTGCACTAATACACATCTTTATATTAACAATGGCTTTAATGACAGCACAGTACATGCAATATAAAAGGGGTCGCTCACAGTGATAAACCCACATAGAATAATCACCCAGCTCTACAGAGCGTTTCAATGTTTTTCAGCTCATTGTTTTGGTTTGATGGCCTGCAACCTTCATGTTCTGGTTAGCTCTCATCAACCTTGTTTCCAGCAGCATCACGAAGCTGTTTTTCATGAAACAACTCTGATAAACCCACTGTACACTACCTGCGCGGCACCAACACAACACAACACAAAGTTAGCAATTAGCTGGTCGACCTAAAGCAGCAATTAGCAGCCAAACAGATATTTATTAACAGGTGAGTGAATATTGGACTTCTGTTGACAATGTGGACGGAAACACGACTCCAAATAGATGGTTGTGTTGCTCTGTGTCTCCTGGATGTGTGACTAGGCAGCTGTTTGCTTCCACTTTTGCCATATTAAGTTTCAGTGATTGTACATCCCTGTTGCCTAAAAAACTATGATAAATAAAAATAAAAATAAAAATAATACTGCTTCAAATTGTTCTCATTACAGATATTTTTTCAGCGGAAAAACAAAATAGCTAATTAGGTCTTTTGGGATTTTACAGCATACGTCATTGTTGGAAATTTTCAAATCCTAAACACAGAAGCTTTAATCACCAACGGGAAACTGCATTGGGTCCTCAACGTTTTCAGTAATACCAACTGAACTATGATAAACGGCCAAGTTACATATTTCATCGCTTTCATAGTGTGATGCATACTGCAGTAAAGATGATCCCCATGCCAGTGTGCAGCTGTGTATAAAGTGGGCACTTTACCATCAATACACAGCATATTCCAATTCACCATCCACAGCACAATTTGCATAAGACTGGGTCAACGCTGTTGGTGCCTGCAATGTATGTGTCGCAGACTATGAGACTAGGGAAGGGTGCAGAGTCTTTTTGCCTTTCTTCGGAGACGTAGCCTGCGCTCATAAGCACCACAACGTTTGAATTTAGGTCAGAATATTGTTCCACCTCTTCCTCTTAGAGTCTATTTAAAAATAAAAAAAATCGATAAAGACAGAGTGCAGGGAGAGAATGGAGGGCGACTGCAGTAAGAGGACTGAGACAATATTAATAACATCCACCATAATCTGCTGATGGGCTCACCATTGTTTACCCTGTTCCCCTTCAGTGCCGAACTACGTGACGCTGACAAGCAACTACTCTTTTTAGTTGTTCTCATTCTAGATAGTGGCGATAATCCTCTTTCTGTCTTGCTGCTTAGGTCACAACGTATATCTAGAGCAACTCTTTCATTAATACCAAAAACACAGCTTCCAGATACGGCTTGTAGGTTGTTTAATTGCTACGGATGCATTTGTGTTAAACCGTTTGAACTGTAAATCATAATAATGATGTACTGTAGCCTCTTGAAAATTCTGTCAAAGAAAAGACATCAAAGTATATCGCGATCAAATCAAGCATTTTTTTACACTTTACATTGCTCACTTATACTTCTGTACATTACTCAATGAATGAAAGTATGGGGGGTATAAAACAAATACAATTTATATTGTAGTGGTGTAATTGGAAACAACAAACAAACTTTTTATTAAATTAATGGCTCTAATATGTTGAGATTTGACATTTTTAAAACGGCATCATGTCAATTAAATTACTAATTTGTAGGGAGTCATTTGTTTTCTTTCATTCCCTAATTGTTTGTGTGCTGTTATTATTCCCAGACTGAAACTAAATTCCATTTCAATATCAATTAAACATAAATTCCCCCCCCCCCCCCCGCAGTGTTGAGGTTCGTCGGCCCAACAGACAACATCTACTCCTGCAGTTTCGTCCAGATGTTGGAGCAGCGGC
Source organism: Anarrhichthys ocellatus (assembly GCF_004355925.1). Classification (NCBI taxonomy): domain Eukaryota; kingdom Metazoa; phylum Chordata; class Actinopteri; order Perciformes; family Anarhichadidae; genus Anarrhichthys; species Anarrhichthys ocellatus. The sequence goes on from NW_022280123.1 coordinate 1,207,361, forward strand.
TGGAAAACGCCTTCGACGAGGCTCAGGACAAAGTGCTGGAGACCTACAACAGGCTCACCGTGGAGGTACGACGTCGGGTTCATGGAGGCTGTTTTTTAGTGCGGAATGCAGACAACCATGTGTGTCATGTTCACGGGTGTGTCAAAATTCTGAACGCTTACAACAATACAGCTACTTACTGCAAATAAATAAAACCCCGATCATCTCTCTGTTATCAGGCAATGAAAGGTCACACTAGTCAAAAATTATTGATAGCAATATACACTTAAAGGACGGAGTGACTGCAGCTGCATATGCATTGTTATTTCCAGAGCTACAATCACAAGTCCTTCTTCTACAGTGCCGTCTCATGTTTTGAACCCTTTCAGTTACTTTCCGTCCCTTTGTTCCCAGCTCCTTTCTCATTTTCGGTCTCTTTCTCTCTGATCGTCAAGGTGCTCTCATGACTGCAGGATATACATGCACACACCGTCACAATCATAAAGTGGGTCTGGGCAAGCGGAGGCTGATATAGGCTCCATTCATAATTAATCCTCTGAAATATTAACACTCATGGAGAAATGCGATGGGAGGTCCTTGTATCTCGTATCGACATCTGCTTTACTAGGGTGACTCAGTCACATTGTTTTCAGAGCAACGTGCAGGTCTTATTATAGAAAGAAAGAAAAAAAACATTGTTCATTGAAGGTGTCGTACTGTGTCCGGAGCACCGTTATGTATTCTTTATGGGGCAACTTAGATTTTTGGTATGTTTAGCTTCTTCTGTATGAATGTTTTAATTATAAATGTGCACCCTGTTTATGTGCTTGCCATAAATAAAGAATTGAATAATCATTCCAAAAAATGATGTGTTTATCCTCAGATCCAGAGCGTATCCCAGGAGCCGGGCTCTCCGTCTGTCTCGCTGGTGTATGTGGTGAGGAACCAGGATGCCATTCTCAACGGGACGATCTCCAGCGGGCTCCTCAACCAGCTGACCGCGGAGCTGGTGGGATACTTTCTGTTCTACCCACCCATGGTCATCGCTGAGCGTAAGTGAAATTATGATGCACCCTATGGTCCTAAGGTGGAGAGCTAGAGAGTGAACGAGCGTGTTCAGTGTTTCCTCATGAAACATTTGCAACTCCTAGATTTGAATATTTTAAATCCTGTTATGTCTACATCCATGGTTGACAGCTTACGGCATTTCTAAGTTGCTTTGTATGTTTCTGCAACAACTGTTGATCAGTGAAATGGCGTAAAACAGCAGTAATGTGCATCATGTCTCCCGCTTACTACTTGTGCGCGATACAAACAAAAATGGGCGCCCACTCATAAAACCATTGCTCCATAGCACAACACGTGGTCAAAAAATCCACCTTTGGAAACACCCCAATAAATGCCCCGTGAATTGAGATTTGTTTGGAACTATATTCTACCAAAGTTACTGTCCCTTCTAGATATATTTTGGATTGTCAAGAGTAATGCAGACTTTATTTCTGTAAAGACATGCTTCTCCAACCCCTCCTCACTCCAAACTCGTCAAATATTGACGCTTGGTTGGTGCCCCTCGGCGCCTGATATCAACGCACCTTTTAGCGTCTGTATGAGACGCACCGAGCTTTCAACTAGCTCCAGTGTAAACCCATCCTCGTCATTATTAGACGGTCAGACCAACTGGCGAAGAGTGAGAAAAGAGAGAGGAAACTCTGCGTTGGGCTGTTGGCAGGAAAAGTTGGACGGGTGAAACAAACAAAGGGATTCACTCAGGAGACCGCTGTTTGAGTCCCGAGTGAAACCAAATTAACGTCGTTGACAAATTTTGTTACGTAACTTGCGTACTTAAGTAACGCCAGTCATGCCGCAAGCGTAGCATTTTTGAACCCAAACCAAAAGGTAGTTTTGTTTCGTAAGTGAACCTTAAAATAACTAAACCTAGATCTGAAGTTTATTTTGAAAAGAGTCTATAAGTATGCATGTAACAAAAGGAAACAATGTGTTTCCTGTGAACGAGGAAGTTTATTTTAAAAAGACACAAGCGGAAACTGACGCTAGAGGGAACCCTAGAGTGTCATCGTTTAAAGGGTAGCGCCACTGATCAATTCTGATCAAGGATTATGAACTCACTAAAAACATCCCATTTACTTCCATTATATTGGTGGGAGATATAAATCTCAGAAATTGATATGTCCACACCTGAGCAAAAAAAAACAGAACTGCCTGCATGGCTGGATACCACTAAGTAGTAATGATAAAATTAGCTTTTTGAAACTTTGGTGAATTGACCCTTTAAAGCTTGGACCTCCAATTCACTTGATGGCAAAGTATGAAGTATGATTGAGTATGGTTAATACCAGTGAACGTTCTTTTGTTGTATTTAATTCTATGTTAAATCCAAACAGGACAGTGAAAGGTCACAAATACTATAATATGCAAATTAGCAAGGGAGTGATGTTTTGAGCCGCCAGCAGCTAAATGAGTTGGCAACGCTGCTCGTGAACATTTCCTCCCTCTCTCTCATGGCTCGTTTCTGTACAGTCACAAAGAGTCGCTCTGCTCTTATGGATGCACGGAGAGACTTGGCCAGCATTGTCTAACCCCGCAATTAATGGTGCAGGGCCAACAAATTAAAGTTCAGTCAGAGTACTTGATACTCATTTGCTTGATGTACCTCCAAGCCATCTTCTCAGAGGCACTGCCGGGCAATTACGATGCCGCTGTAATTATTCACAGAGGGCGGTAAGAGAAAATGAAAATGAGTAATTTATCTGCGGACGAGGCACGTGGCTCTGACAGTTGCAATGTGTAGCACAAATAACCAGTTTGTAATGTTTAGCTAAATGCTGCGGTAGCACGTCGTCTCTTTGAGTCGATGCAACGCGCCGGATTCTATCAAAAACAACAAAACGTCACTTCACAAAAATTGGTGTTGGCATTCCACGGCTGTGACATCATGTTGTCTCACACGCCGCAAAGATGCTCCCTCCATTGAAGCTAGTGTTCATTTATTGTTGAAAGGTGACTATTTAGACATAAACATTTTGGTTATCCTCTAACTTTACAACTGCTTTCTTTCACCTTTTGCATTATACTTTTATTCTATAAGGTAAAGGCCCCGCTACCAGACTTGGGCGTGCTGATGTACATCTTTTTAACCACTAAATGTGTCAAGGAAGTGTTAACGGGATCGTATTTGTTCATAACTAGCTTCAGCGTTCCCCTCAAGCTGTGAAGGTTGACTTAAGAAAAACACAAAAAAAAAACGTGCCCACATCCCTGTACAGAGCTTAAAACATTCAGAGCTTTATTTTATTCTTGAAAAGGCTCCCCAGACAGAGATTGGAGGTACGTAGGATGGAGGACCGCCAGCTATGAAGGATTACAATATTGACACAAAGATATTTTTTAGCTGAAAAGGGGACCTGAACCCGACTGGGCACGTCTGCCCTGTCATAAGGCCACTGCTGCAGTTTGTTTTCTAACCATAGAGCTTGCTCAGAGCTACTGAGAACCATTGAGTCCACCGCAGAGCAATGCATGATTCATGACTTAGCGTATGTTTGACCTGGGGGGAATTCAAGATTACTCTATATTGTGTAAAGTAAAGAAGGATTATATATTATGGCCTCCAGGCGGAATAGAATGAGCTCAGATTTCAAACCTCTCTCCTACAAAATACATGAATATTCTACTAATTTGTTTTTCCCACACATATGTAGGAGGAAAAATAGTTCCCTTAAAATAGTAACTTCACTGTAATTAATTTGCTGCATATAAGTTGACGGTGCATGGCAGGTGGTTGGGGTGCAAAGAACTGGACTTTGACATTGAAGACTGGGATTCACATCTGTGTTGTTAGGTTTAGGACCATGCTAGCGCTTGTTTAAAGCAGCTCTAATCATTTTTTCATCATCAACCTTGTTTATAGCAGTAGCAGGTTTTTTTTTAGCAAACCCTAATATAGCCACTGTATGCATCCTGCCCAGAACCAGATATTTTCCTCAGGAGCTGGTGGAGACCAAGAACTAGATAGAAAGTTAGTTTATGTTTGTGAAATTAAGTAATCGGGTTGACATCATAAAAGATATTTGATAATGCACATTCGGTGCACATGGATACAATTTTTAGGAAATTCTCCCAAATATTTTATATTGGAAAAATGTTGGTGGGTTGAGCAATTAGGTCAATTGGTAAAGAAAATAATTCCTGTCTCAAGCATGGGTCTGCTTGAAAGACACATAGCAGTGCACACAGGCATTGTGGCAATTACCGAAAGACGTCACAAACACAAGTGACCGACTACAGACCACACACAAACCACATGAGCTCATTTCGTCTTCCACTCCAGTCTCCAATGCCATCTGTGAGATTTTAAAAGGGCAAACAGCTGTACGGCTCCTATTATCGGAATCGTGCCGCAGGCAATCTGTTGTCCACGTCCCCCCGAATGAGCTAATTTTATCCCAGCGAGATTAGATTAGTATCTATTTGTGCCTACTCTCAGCACCCAACGGGCTAAAACATCACACTTCACACGGTCACATCCAAACCCACTCGGCATCACCACGGAAACCCTGTCTGTTCTCTTTAAGAAGCATTTATTCATTATTATTATTTTGTACTAAAGGTGAAACAATGAGGAACAGATTACAGAATCGTATAAGACATAACAGGGAATAGTCCAGACATGTTTTGGTACAGACGCATTGAGCAGTTGTACTGAGAGCATCAACGGACGATCAATTCTCATGTGATCTTCACTATTTACATGCAGAGGACTCGATGTCTACTGCATGTAACTATTTAACTGGAGAGTACTCTGTGCCAAATTTAGCTCTACTAGAGAATAAAACGGTACAGGTGCAGTCCTCTTACCCACTTCCCATCCAACAATAGAGCAAATGTATACACTGCAAAAAGGTGCTAACATTTTTGGAGCCTTTTAAAAGAAAAAAGGAAATATTTTAGTTTGACAACTTTTTTTACTTTAAGATTGTCATCGTCCATAACAATGAATTAGCTTGGCGCTTAGTGCCACATACGGGTTAGGGAAGTCAGGAAGTAGGCCTACTGAAATAGCGACAATTCATTATCGGTTTGTTGACAGCAAGACAAATAACATCAGCCTCATACTTTTGATTATTATTAGATTTGATCTATTCCTTCCCCCACCGCTGCAGCGTCAATGAAATGAATGTGCTGGATTTTGAGCTGATTCTGGCAAGTTGAGCTGATTCTCCGAAGGCGTCTGAACCCTAACACCTCAGCGCCGTTTGCCTTAAGTGTTTATGTGAGCTTGTTGTCGGAGGAGAGCTCGGTGAATGTAAATGTGCTCGCGCACGGAGGGCAATCAGGGAAGGCTTGAGCAGAAGCACTCCAGCAGCTATGCCACTGCTGCGCCGCCATTGACTCGGGCCGAAACACAACTCTGGGCAGACAGCCAGCTCGAAGGAGTTAGGCGGGGGACAGATGGTGAACCAGGCAGATGGGCAATAAGGAGAGAGAGAGAGAGAGAGGTTGAAGGATGAGTAGAGAGGCCGACGGATGAGGAGGGGATGATGGGTGGATAAAGGCGGAAGGAGACAGCCGGCCGGACGTAAAGGAAACAGGCGTTTTTTAGGGAAAGGAATAGGCTGACAGGTAAACAGGTAGAGAGTGAGGCAGGGGCACGCAGGCGGAGAGAAAGTGTGATAGCCGGCGGAGATGGATAGGGGAAGTGAGAGGTAAGAAAGTAGGGGTCACAATGCAACCTGACAAGAAGTGTTTCATCGTATTTGATCATCCATGCCAAAGGGCCAATGCTAAACGCCCCCCCCCTGCAGATCTGTCACTGCGGCACACACACAAACTGCTGTCGCATTTACACGGCTTCGATGGATCCCCAAAAAAACTTTTAATGAACAAATCATGATAAATAATACATATTTATAAATAAACAAATATCAAATCATGTCTTAGCTTGACTCAGATATATTCAAATACCCAAATTAAAAGTATATTTAGCACATTATTATGGTTTCCTTTCGAAATTTCCATGTGGATGCTGTCAAATAAAAGATGACAGCTCTTGCTCTTTGCAAATGATAATAAAGTAAAGACTAATATATTTTTGTAGTCTATCTGTCACATCCTGAATGTCTCAACAAAACAGGAACTACTACCTGAAGAAATTATTTTTAAAACTGCATTTAAATATTTAAATATCATTCATATAGAAACTCAATAGTATTAGTGCTGTTTTTCCTTAAAGAAAAGCTTACCTATGATTAAACATATTTTTCACTGCCGAGTCCCAGTCCACTCTGAACCTCGTTCACAGCCTATATGAGTCTTGTGTTTTAGCTATCAAACTCTTTAGTGCCTTTGTTTGTCATCTGTGATATAAATACACACAAAACCACACAGTCAAAGTTAAATGTGTGTGTCCTGGTAATATAATATATATAATATAAATCCTACCTACCACACTATGGAGTGTCACCCCTGCCTGGCTGCCGACAGGCCTACAGGCCGTCAGCCGAAGCCGGTCCTGCCGTACGGCAGCAGAGGAGGTGGTAACCAGGCTCTGGTAAACAGGTTTAGCCAGCTGAGAGCGAGAGCATTGGGACGAGAAGATATGAGTCGAGCTGTCCTCCGTTTCCATCACCCCTCTCTGTGTCCATCACAGTTCGTTCTGTAGTTGTGTCTTTTTAAGATGATAATCTCTTTATTAAAGTCTACAGCCTGTCGTTCCGTTATCCTGCATTGTTCCGACATTTAGGGGGCAGCCCTAATACACACAAACCTGTCATACGGTATCACTTTAACTCCAGGCATGTAATGACTGCCATGTGTAGTCTGAAGTAATTTGAGGGAAACGTATTTTGGTTAATGTTATTTTCAAATGTGAGTACCCAGACATAACTTGGCAGACATGTTAATTTCAAGTGTTTGCTAATTATGTGGATATGTAAAGGTAATTCAGAGTGGCTAACATTCATCCAGCCGTGACATTACCCTGACATAATCTGACATTTTAAAGAATGTTTGTGCCTTCGTATTTTGATTAAAACAAGATTAAATGACTTTGATTGAAGCTACTGGGAAGAACTTTTAACTGGTTATGAAACATACTGATGCCTCTTTATGACCTTCATAAGTAAACGTGACCCTCAGCGAGAAGATTGACTATTTCCATCCAGTTATTCTTAATGCTTGTCGTCGGATTCCGTACGGTATCAGACGAAAACATGCAGATTCACTAGAAACATATGCTTTGCTGGGCCCCGCTCGAAGAAAGGGAGCCACGCGAGAACCAAGGACCGGGACTGATTGGGGCAGACTGTCACACCCTGCTGCAGTCAAATGAAAGGGTTTTCTAAAGAAGCACTATCGCTTTCGTCCACAGGGACCGCCAAAGTCAACACAACTGAAAGTTGCTCGTAATAACTTTAAATGCTTTTATTTTAAATAATTGTGTACAATATTATGTTTTCTAAAATCTGCAAAAAACACTTAACTTTCTCCATCTCTCTCTCTCTCTCTCTCTCTCTCTCTCTCTCTCTCTCTCTCCCTCTCCAGCCCTTGAATACCATAATCTTAACACATCGATGGTGACTAAGAACTATTGGGTGATAACAGGTAAATAGCTCTCGCACACACACATGCACACACACAAAAGTGCTACTTGGGTGATCAGCGGTAATCAAGAGCCGCATTGATCGGACAAAACAGCAGTTAACCCTGGCGCCCGTTGTTGTGCAATTCAGCAGAATAGTGTTGGCTCTCTCATTTTCCTCCTCTGTCCTAACAAACCCACCCCCCGCCACTTCTCTCTGCTCACTCCCTCTCTCGCGCTCTCTGTGCCCAGAGAGTCTATAGCTGTTCTGTTCCTGGGAAAACCTATTGATGTATAATTCACGGCTTCTTGACTGGGGCAGAGGGAGAGATCACTTCACATCACATCACGGCCGGGTGTGAATGATGCTGAAGTGTGTGTGTGTGTGTGTGTGTGTGTGTGTGTGTGTGTGTGTGTGAAGTCCGTCCAGTGCTCTGTCTCACTTATAGCCCCTAGTAAGAGATGCACAAAGGAGCAAGATTGATGCGAGCACCTGTGTGTGTGTGTGTGTGTGTGTGTGTGTGTGTGTGTGTGTGTGTGTCACTGCAGCTGTAATAGAAGTTTCTGGGCAGCTTTTAAATGGAAGGGAAAATCATCTAGTCCTCTCTAATATTCGACTCATCTCCTGTCTTTTGTTTATCTCTCCGCCCTATCCTCCCTTGTTCTCCTTCATATCAATGCCTCCCTTTGATATTATCTCCACACTCTCCTCGTCTCCTCCTTTTACTTATTTTCTCTGTCCCTCTCTCTTTCTCTGCTCCCTTTCCCATCCTCTGTCCCTTCACTCCGTCTCCCTCTCTCATCTCTCCTCACAGTGATCCAAGATGTGGAGAGCTCCTCACTGGAGGCCAACTACCAGAGCTTTGCCAGTCTGATGGAGCAGCGGCTGGCTGAGCTCTTCCTGGTAGCCGGCAGGCAGGGCCCTCGGACGGCACGACCTCGGCGGGCCACCACCGTGGGGAGCTACACTGTGCAGGTAAATGGGAGTGAGATTCTTGTGCGTCATTGTGTGCCTTAGTGACGGAGACGGGATTGCGTTTGTACATTTCTCTGCTTTAAAATAACTAGTTTGCGCCTTTCCAAGTGACCACATCTTTGTCAACTAAATTATTTTTATTTATTTTAACCTCTGCAAGTTTTATGATTAGGACTCAGGGTCTCTGTGCTTTGTGCTAAATGATGAATGGTTATGTCAATTTGCCGATGTAGCAGGTGTAATGTTTAGCGTGGCAAGTTTAGCGTGTTGGCATGCTTACTCGCATGAAAGTATAGTTAAAGCACCACTGATATTCATGGGCATGTCGTTAGCTTTGCAGTTGGTTATAAGCTAATTCAAACTCATTTTTGACTTGATGATGATGGTTGATGAAAAGTCAGGAGATTACCAAAATCATGAGGATTTGTGTTCTGTGAACCAAGTACAGAGGTATTCAATCAGAATTTAAAGAGGCTATGTTACGAAAATGTCCTACCAGCAGAGGTACGAACCTCATAATTTCTACATTGCATACCAATAGCCTTCCCATACGTTTATCAAATAAGGTCAACAACAAACATTCCCATATCATTTCAACATTGTTTAACTCAAACTTGTATGGCGCTTGTATGGGAAATAAATAGATACATAATTACCATGAATAAAATGAATACAATGAACTTAAGGCCTACATTTCAAGTAAAAGAAAATAAGAATACAATCTGAATAAAAAAAATTAAAAGTTCCTCTTTTAGAAAAAGTGCAAACAGAGGTTTGAGCAGCCATTTCTCTTTTTTTTAAATATATATATTGACATTTCTTTCTTCATTTTTTAGAGATAGAAATGGGCCAGTAGTTTAAATCATGGCTTGAACAAAGAAAAGTGTCATTGTCATGCACATGTGCAGGTGCTCATTGGTGAGCCTAGAATCCATAGCCTGGACTGTCGAAAATACAACAATGCTCTGTCTCATTCATTTATCAGAAATTGGCTACAGGTTCGGATAGAACCGCCACTCCCTAGGGGTCCGAACCGCGATCCGTCAATTGGTGATGCCTGATCTAGTAGATATGGAAATGTCATTGGATGACTGTAAGAACTATGACCTGCTGGTGCTAGATTGTAAGTCATAGGAACACCAGGTCAGTAGGATTCTTCCACTGAGGACCCTAAATGTCTACATGAAATGTCATGGCAATCCATCCAATATGTATCAAGATGTTTCAGTCTTCAACAAAAATGGTTCACATACAGTCAGTGCCATCAATAGAGCCCCACTGCTGGCGGGGCACTTGGTTATGCATGTGTATAGTGAGGATAATCATTAGTCGGATTCAACACGACTATTGGCTTGACAGCTCCACATTCAGCACCCTGGACAGCACCGCTTCGTGAGCAGGGAAAGTTTTGAATTGAAATTTTGATTATTTTCTGCACCAAGGAGGTTTGTTTGTCTTTGTCAGATGAACATGCATTATTTTTCAAGAATAGAGGCAGCCTTGGTGGAGGTCTGGACTTTCCAAGTGCCCTTCTAGTTATATTGGTGATTGCATGCTAAAGAGTTGTCCGAAACATAACATAGAATGATAATTAGAGCCGGAACGAATAATTGATCAACAGATAAGTAATTTTGAATTTTTCTTAACTTCAACGGTTTTAATTCCAGTTTCGTCATCTTATGTTTTAGTAAACTGAATATCGGTGAGTTTTGGACTGTTGGTCGAACAAAACAATCAATTTATTGTCATCAAGTTGGACTTCATGAGTTGTCATCTACATGTTTCACCTTTTTCTAACATCTAAAGACCTAACAATTTATCAATTTATCAAGAAAATATTCCGCAGATGAATCCATAAAGGACATAATTATTACTTGTAGCCGTATAGTAAATTTGATAATTACTTGCATGGAAAAAGGTTGCCCATAACATGTCAGTGTCTTTGAAAACTGTCCCTGCTTTGCCGCACAATCTCAAACATAACAAATAAATAGAGAACAGTTTTTTTTAATACATGCTAAACATATCTTAAGTCTTCTGCATGTAGATTTTCATCGTTTATTAAATAAAACCACTGGCAGTCAATGAACACCATGGAAAATAATAATAATGTGATATGTTTCTACTGTTCTAAGAGAGTACGGTTTCTTAAAAATAAGCCAATGTTGGCATTAGATTGAGTTAATACTGAGGGGTGAAGATTAGGGATTGAAATAAGGCACTTATAAGCACAGAAGTATAAACGTTTGTGTGTATGTTATTATTGTTATACGATTCCTGGGCTTTATGCCTCACACACCCTCGAGCCTTCATGGGAAGTCACAGATGACCAGTTTTATTGCTGCAGAAATGAAGGACAGGGGGGAGGGAATCATCCAGACATTTAATATCACACATCCTTTCTTTTTATGACAAAATCAAATTACCAGACTTGATTAAACCGTGTTCGTCAAAATTAAAAAAAAAACGTTTGGTGTATGATGAAAGGAAATTGAGACTTCAAGTGACTCAGTTATTCTCGAGTGTCTTCCCCAGTGCAGTTATCTCGCAGCAAACGGTTCGTCATGATCAAAGCAGCCAAGCCGATTCAGAATTTTGATTGGGCCACTGTAGATATGGAAGTGATTTTTTTGTCTGTTGGTGTTGATGAGATAAAGGATTGTGTATGCCATCAGTCTGGCTATAGATGAAATGTTGCACGTGCAACAAGATAGACTATGCCTAAGACGGACTTTGTTTACAAAATGCCATTATCAGCTGGAGATGTTGGACACTTAGTTTGTCCTCTTCCAGATGGTGAGCATGCGTCGGCTGCCTGGTCCCAAGAACCCAGCAGAGATGACCTACTACACCCAGCTGAACGGGGCACCCGTGACTGGATCCACCGCTGCCAAGACCCTCAGCAGTCTGGACTCCCAGACCATGGCTCTGACACTGGGATACTTCGTGCAAGTGCAGGCCGAACGTAAGCTTGTTTATCTTGCTGTACATTTGTGCGTGGAACATAGCTAAGCTAACTAGCTAGCTAGCAAGCCAAGGTAATGGCCAATGTTGGTCACGTACAATGTGCAAGTAGTTCGTCAATCAAACTTCAACAATCGATTGAAAAATCATTGAAAAATCTTTGAAAAATCATTGGAAAATCATTGAAAAATCTTTGGAATTGAAAAAAAGCTTCATTCTCGCAGTTGACTACTGTACATATTTTTTCCGAAATAAAGTCTCATGGGGGATGAGTAAAGGGACTTTGCCTCTCTATACACTAATGAAAACATAGTTATGGATATGATATTTCCTTTCTGCCAATAAATCGCACTAAATCCCGCACACTGAACCTTTAAGTAAATGGATAACATTTCTATTAGCGGTGGATATTTTCTCTGAGAGGTGCAGTCTCGGTTGAGAAGTTCTTCGGAGCAACCCCCTGTAAACTGGCAAACGGTTGTTTTTAAATTTGGGTTTGTGTGCAGATTCAACAAACAAGTCACCTGTTAATTTGGAGGATTGTTTTTTAGCCTCAGACGGAGCTGTTCCCCCTGGTTCTAGTCTTTATGCGAAGCTAAACTGACCTGCTGGAGGCTGCATTTCCATAATTCCGTACAGATATGTGAGAGGTGTCAATCTTCTCATTCTGTTAAAAAAAGCATACAAGCATATTTCCCAAAATGTTGTAATATTCCTTTAAATCCAAGTCTGATTTGTATCAATTATTCATCATGTTTTTAAAATAAATGCATGGTTTATTGACATTGAAATTCAATATCAAAATATGCACATATGTTCTATTCCTATTTGTTCATGTACTTGCTGATTTATTCCAGCTATAGAAATAATAGGATTAAAAATAGGACTCTTCTCTGTTTTCCTTTTGCATATTTACACACAGATTTACACAGATTTTCATTTGCTTGTAGCCTTTATGGAAATGGCTACATACATATTTTAGATGCAACTCACAGAACACACTTCTCATTCAGCAGCCATTGTAGAGACACCACATTGCCGGACATCTTAAGGATTTATCTGTTGAATTCAAGCCGGGCTTACCGTGACATTGCGTAGGTTTTTGTTTTTCCATACATTTCCACAATACCCTACACAGTGTGCACCCAATCAAGCTTCAGAATATCGATACAAATTCAAACTCGCATTCAGAAAATTGCAGTTGTGTAGACTTAGCTGCTGATGAGGACAAAGCGTTCCCTCTCACCGTTTCTCCCTCAGATTTCCGCAGCATCTAAAATTAAGAAACTGGAGAGGTACCAACAACAAGCCTTTCCAGCCCCTCCTAACAGTGCTCAGGCCGGGAACCGAACACAATGTTCTTGTAAAATTCATTTAGTATGCCTTAACCGGCTCAGTGGAAACAAACTGCATTCGTCCTTCAAATGAAAACACATTTCTTTGGCAAGTTGTGTTTGGCAAGGGGAGCTCAAAGAAAGATGATTTAAAAAAGATATTCAAGCGAAAAACAAGCACGTTTTTTATGTTGTAATTTAAAGCTTATTTCTGGATGTAGATTTCAAGTCTACAAATTTGTTTTCTTTTATAACATTTCTGTCTATATTATACAATTTTGGTGCCAGTTAAATACAAATTTTGAGATTTTGGGAAAATAAGCTAATTTGCTTTCTTGCTGAGAGTTAGATGAGAAGATTGATACCACTCTCATGTCTGTGCGCTAAATATGAAGCTACAGCCAGAAGATGGTTAGCCTAGCTTAGCATAAGGGAACAGGGGAAACTGTTGGCCTTGTTCTTCCCATGAGTAAAAAAAAAAACCACCTCCCAGCACACAAACAAACTAAAGTATGGAGATGATGATTGCTTTTTATGCCATTTTACATATTTATATCCATCAGGAAAATAACACAATATTATGAAATTGAATTATACAAATGTAATTGTTCTATTTGTGATGGACCTTGTGCCTAATGGACAAGTAATGCAGGTGCATCTTCACTGCCATTGATGTGGAAATAGACTTCCAAGTGCTATTGTTATTTATTGTTGCCGCTTCTTTCGCTTACCATTTTTCTCGGAGCTTAGCAACTATCAATAACACACAAAAATGAGTTTGCAGTATTTTTTCAGCCCATCAGCTCCTTTGTCCTCTGTATCCTCTGTAGAAGTGGGAACTGTAAATCTAACTTGAACTATAAAAGCAAGAGGAACAAAAATAGGATTTTATAAAAACGAAGAGGACATATTTCCCCCCCTCATCCCCAGAGGAAATGACGCCCTTGATTGTACTGAACAGTGTTTATTTCTGCTTGTCTTTTCGTTGCAAAGTGTGTGCTTTGTAATCACTGGAGGGTCATTTAGCGGAATCACCGCTCAGGAATGATGCACAATCAAATACTGAGGAATGATATTTGTGTGTTTGTAGCTGTGGTAAAGACGCCGCCCACCAACCTGTGGATCATGGCCGTACTGACGCCTCTCTTCCTGTTGATGGTGGTGATCGTCATGGTGTCCTTCATTCTGTGCAAGAGGAACAGGGTCATCTTCAAAACTGGCGCCTTCAGGAACTTCAAAACGCGCTCCAAGGTAAGACCGTCAAATTCAGTCGTCCAACTGAATCCCTTTCTCCTGCTCTTATGTATCCCTTTTCCATCTTCTTGTTCTTCTTTCTATTGTCTTCTATTATTAATAATAATCAGTTGTGTCCTCCCTAAATCTCACCCCAAAATGTTCAGACAGCACTGCTTCACCTTAACTTTTCCCAGAAGCCAATTCCGTAGTGATATTTCAATGAAGATTACATAACTTCTGATTGAGTGACACGCCACACTGCAAAGTGATTGTGTTAAGTTGTTTCTCCGGGTCAGAAAAATATAATCTAATCTGTGCGGGCCCGGCTCATTTGTTCTTTTGCTGCCCAATAGCCCGTGGTCATTGCTAATCATGCATGCTTTGAAGGCTAATCGGCCGAGGGAAAAAAATGGACAGGGTTCAGTGTAGTGGAAGTGAACCTTAGGGTGATGTTGGCCCTTTTGCGACAGCAGCGTTCGCTCGACATCAACACATTTGAGTTTGAATAAGAATCAATCATTTCAAATGAGCGAGTGTGGAATAGATTGGCACCAGCTGGTTGGATCGGATCGGGTCATGGTGCGGCGCATTGGCGCCAGAACAACAGCTGCTTATGTCACTCCAGTCAGTGAAGTGTTAAACAAGCGATAAGATTGCCAACCTCATTTTGTTCTGAAGAGGCTCTTGACGTGACTCGGTTGTGATCAGAATTCCTTAATCCTGAAGTGTGTTTGACATTTGATATCATGATTAGACTGCCGCTCCGGCAAGACTAAACCGTCTATTGACCGAGCTCTGGTCGGTCAAACTTTCAATACCCAGCAAAGGAATCTTCTCAATGTTATGATTAAACCAACACGCATAATATTTCTGTCTCCAGATCAAAGAAGACTTAAAAGCTCTGACTATCAATAAAATGTTTCCTAATCTTCTGAGCACTAATAGAAAAAAACTTGTATCTCTATAAATATCTGTACAGTGTTTCTGATGCTCCTGACGGAGCAAGCAATTACGCCTTTGTAGCCTGAAATGAAAGTGTACCCATAATGCAGTGCTGTTCTGTGTGAACGAATAAACAGAACATGCAACAACTGCTTAGCCAGATTATCAAAACTATTTTATTTTGAGGTAAAACCAAAAATCAAAATGTTGTTAGTTGTTAACTATGTGCTCGAACAATTACAGTCTGTATGATGCGGTAAGTTGAACTAGGAAGTCGGTCTGTAAACTGTGGGGAGAGATTCAACTGTTAGCATGTTTACTGACGGCCGACCACTAATGGCTTGCTAGTAGATAAGCTAGTGAGGCTAACGAACGTAGCCTGCTGAAGAGATGGCCGTTTCCGTTGGTCATGTGACCCTTGTCATGCAGGTCGTGGTGGTCCATCGCAACTCTTCCAACCAAGGAGTTCTGAATAGGTCTGATTGCCAGAAACAGAGTAGGGAGGTCAAAAAGAAAATTGAGCAACAAACCTTAGGATTTGTTTACAATGATGAAAAACCAAAAAAACATTTGCCTTATCCTTTAAAACCTGATTGTCTGACTGCTCATGTTTCTCGCTCAGTCGCACTGCTTTTCTTTTTCGCAATGTCAAAAAATCTTCCCAGATACCAGCAGTTTATTTGATTATAACAATGTTATTAACACAGATAGGAGTGATGGCCAAGCTATAAAAACTGAATGCATCTTATCTTATCCTATCTTATCATCTCTCATTGTACTCTATTCTATGCTGTAATTATCTTAACCCTTGCATGACCTTGACCTTCCAACTCTCTCCCTGTTTAGACCTCATATCGAAGGGAGGGCAGTTACCACCACCAGGTATTCACTAGACCCTGGTTGGGTGGATTACTGAACTAACCATTGAATGCATTATTGAATGAATGGGTTGCTGTGTTGTTTGCTGATTTTGACCGACTGTGTTGATCGACTAGTGCCTTGTGGGCTGCTTATTTCTGTATGTGCTGCCTGTTGTTGTTGCTGGGTAAAATTGTGCATGTGGCTACTGTGCTTTGGACATGACTTATTCCTCCATCCTCACTGGCTGTAGGAGATCAAGAGGAGGAGAGAGGAGGGGCCAGTGAGGAAAGGTGTAAAAAAAACCAACTAAAATAATAGGGGTGTAAAATTCACAAGCACGTACCCTCAAGATTTAAATTGTTTTGGTTCGAGTCGATTGGCTGAATTAACAAGGAGGGACAAGCTTGTAAAAACAGGCAAATGAGCTGAATCTGCCGTCCAGAAGAAGCCATTTTTTAACCGGGGGCTCGTAAACATGAATAGCGGAAAGGAAGGATTAAAACCTGTGAACCAGACCAATCTATTTTTATTTGTGTAGCATCCATAAAAAGTGACTCAAGCTTGTGTCATCGGCCTAGACTGCCTATCTGCCAGCTCCTTTCCCTTTCAAGCCAGCCGTTTTATCCTCTCAGATGAAGCCTCTCTCATCCCACATTGGCTCAGCAGGAAACCAACACAGACCCCCAACCCAATTCTTTTTTTGATGTATGAGGTTCTCCACTGAATTATGTACCTCACCCAGAGCAATGGCCACAGAGAAGGGATGAAAAAATAAATAGCTAAAACTCTTTGAATTACAAAGAGCCATGGCTACTGTTGCTGTGGTGGATCTGCAGGTTATTTCGGTCCAGCCTCTCCCGTCTTTATCCCTCGAGAGGCAAAGTGTGGTGAATTATCGGATGGAGTGTTGGATGGGAAGGCAGGACATTTTTTGTAACAGAACGGGTTTCAAAAGCACAGTAGGGTGTAAAAGACCCCAAATACATGTTGTCCCCACTTTACTGTATCTCCTTATACTACGTTATTATATCAACATTTAGATTTCCCAGCTCTAAGATCTTGTTTGCCTTCACGACCCTTTGTAAACATTTAACATTATGCCATGTTTTGCGAGAGAGCGCGTCAAATCTTAAAGAGTCCCGAAATATTAGATTTGTTAAGTGGTGCCGTGAGGCTGCAATCACTGTTCTTATCCACCGCGGTATTTACCCCCTCCAATCCCAAGCAGTGGCATGTATGAGCAAGTGAGATAAATATTTCACACGGGGATTTCATTTGGGAAGAGCTTATGTGGCAAACTGGAGTTAAACACTTCTAGTGTCCTGATTAAAGCACAGGATAAAACATTTTCTTGTTTTAAAATAAGACCAAACGTGTGCTTTGAAAGACTTACTGGTCGCTGTAATGGGTCCCGCTGTCCATACTGGCAGCGTTTTGGGCTTTTGTAGACGATAAAGACTCTGATATGTGGCAGGAATTGAGGTGATAGTCCACCCAAACTGGGGACGTTGCGATAACGTGGTCAGCGTCTTAGACCCCTCAGCACCCATAAAGCACACCCTCTTTCTGTGTCGCTCGTTAGTTTTGAGCTGAGCTCCAGGGGAGGGATTAGTAAAACAAGGGAATTTCATACATTAAAGACTGTAATGTTGGAAGATACCCACGTGATTTACTTCCTTTGGCTTCAGCGCTTTGTTTTGTGGATTTTGACCGCATTTTCTTGCTCAACATACTCCCAGGAAATCATAAAATTGGTGCAAAACAAACCCTAACTTTTGGCCACACCCATGGTTGTGGTTGGGTGTGGTCCGAAGTGGGAGGTGAAACAGACTTGCAACTTTTAAAGGCGTTGGATTGCTCTTTAAAGCCAAAAATGATCATTTGTAGATCGGTTACTCGTCGTGTTATCTTGAATTTGTAAAGAAAACATTGTGTTTCTCGCATGCCTCCGCGGTGGACAAGGTTTTGGTGGGGGTGCATAATGCTTGGGAAGTGAGTGCTAATATTATTATGCTCTGTGAGTAAACGGATGTTTTCATGTAGTTTGCTGTTTGTAAAGCGGCATCCATTTACTTCAATTCATCAAGACTTTTCTCCATTTATTTTATCATTGTGTCGTTTTTACTTTTACTATGAAGCTTGAACAGAAAGGGATCATTGAGCAAACACCCCCCCCCCCCCCCCCAAAAAAAACAGCATGATACCATGATACAATCAATTGACCAATCAGATTTTATTATGTAAGTTCATAGTCAGGGACATTTACACTTGACTGAGATCTGATCACAATGCATTGAAGCCTGAGGTAACTGCAGTCAATATTACATGAATACTTACCAGAACCCTAAGCAAAAAATAGTAGACTCCATTAAATTGATCTACTGTGTGTATTTGTGTGTCTTGATTCATGCGTGTGATCTGCTCCCAGCCCACTCTCACTATCCGTCACCATGCAGGACAAGCTAAAGCTGCTGCTGATCGATACTATGGCTTATATTAGGTCTGCATGTGTGTTTAAGCATTACAGAGTGATTCTGCAGTGAGTGTGGCTAACCTCATCACTCTGCACATCCGCTGCTCAGTCGGAACATTCTTCAAAATGGCTTTTGCTGCCTCTGTGGCTCCTTGTTTATGCGTGAGAGCCTCAGATATCCGGCTTCCGTGTGGAGTACAATAGAGGGCGGAATCAGCGAAAGTAGAGACAATCCATTTTCTATTTGTAAGCTGTTCAATGGAAGTACAATGCAGTGGCTGCCATGTGAAGGCCTCGATGTATTTTTGCAGTTTGCTGCATCATGCCCCCACCCAGTCCACCCTGCTCTGTCTTTTCTTTTGTCACTTCTTTAATGTACCCACTCTTTTTTCTTTTGGCACGCAGCTCTGTGTGCGACTATTCGCCCTGCTAGAGCTGAATCTAAATCAATATGGCTGCGGGGGGGAGTAGAGCATATCTTGTCCATCTGCTGTACCTCATCAAGCTGCTGTTGGCTGTTGCTCTGAGTTAAAATTAGGCAAGAGGAGAAGCTTCTGTTTGACAGAGCGGGCGGGGAAAATAAGTGTGGATAATTTGGTGGTGCAGCCGGGTCGTGCACACGGTCACTTCACATGACATCTTTCAGTAAAAGACATGGTTGCACTCTTCTCTCTCGCTCTGTTTTTCTCCGTCGCTGGTCTGAACGGATGTGGAAGAAAACCGCCATCCATCCTTGACAGACTGATCAGAGGCAGGCCAAAGTCTTCATTAAAAAGTCATTAAATCAAATCTCAGTCACACAAGATGAAAGATGGCCATTTGTTAAGTTAACACGTTGTCAGTGGACGGTGGAACTAGAGGGAGGGATGGTGGTGGAGACAGGGAAAGGAGGTTTAGACAGGAAGAAGAGGCTGAGACAAATAGGAAAGAGTGAGACAAGAGAAAAGAACAGACAGAAAGAGAAAAGACCTTGAGCCAATGCGGTAACATACGTTTCGCGAAATGTCAGGCGCACTCTTCAAGGTTACACCCGTCGGCCCTGTCATTTCTGAGAATCCATACTGTCCCCTTTCATGACGTCCATTACCCACCAGCCTGCAGTGTGCATCAGGTCGTCGCTCTTAGTTCAACGCCCCCGACGCTACGTCTAATGTTTGCTCCTCATAAATCCATCCACATAATGCATATTGGGTGGAGGGAGCGGCACATTTAATGCACCACCCGCCTCCTGCCGAGCCTGCTGCCCTTTGTTCGCTCGTCACAAACACGCAAGCAGCTAATCTCCCCCTCAACCTATGAACAGCACGAGGCCGTAGGCAAATGAATGTTTGCCCTCTCCATGCATCTTCACACGATAGAGTCAAAACTGTCAACATACATCACTTCAGCAGGTAAAAGGTGCATGCACTACCACACCCGATCCATATATAATGCCATGGTGCGCTCTCTCTCTCCCTCTAATCTCTCTAATGTCAATGTGTGTGTGCGTTCCATACTAGCATGTATCAATTTCCTGACACTCATCCTGCAGCCTCGCGTGTTTGAGCTAGCTGATGGCACAGCGGTGTGTGTATGACTGATGAATTATTAACAGCGCCGTCAGCCGGGTGCCAACGCTGCCTAACCTCACATGCACTCAGAATTTAGCACGCATCATCAAATGCATTAGGCGTCCCATTTTCGGGGCCGCTAAAAATAGAAGGCAAAAAAAAAATCTGGGTTTCGGCTGATTAGTTGTGTAACTTAAATGGGGCCTTTATCCCCCCCCCCCTCCTCTCGTACTCTATTCCGTAATGCGAAAGGCATTAAGCAATACAAAGAATGTGTCCAGGCCTTGGAGGCTTTAGCAAAACACATAATCGGCTGCCTCTCTCTCTCTTTGTCTCTCTATGCCAAAACCCCTGACTTCAAAGGTGCTGTTAAGCTTTATTATTTATTTTTTATCCAACTTTTTCATTATGCCAGCCGTGGTGTTCGGAGAGTGATAAAAACTAGTTTCCGTGGAGGGAGGTTCATTCAATTACCTTTATCTGAAATTGAGGCACCGCTTATCTTGGAGGTTTTTACTTTATTATTCAGGAGACTCAGTCATGTTAGCTGTAAGCAGCTCTGTCATCCGTTCAGCTGTCCAGCTCTTTACTGTTGATCAGATCGCAGTTACAACAGACTTAATCCATTTGGTGCTTTTTTTTCGTTTGTTGCTGTGTTAAAAAGTAGTTCATTTTACTCCACACAGCAGGTTTATTTTTATTTTGAAGGACAGCTTTACATCATGCTATAACCACAACTGCATCACTGATGCATTACTGTTTCGTCTTTCTAAGGCTGCATTTTATGTTGTAAAATGAGATGACGCCAATTTGGCACCATGTATTTGGTGAAACTGAATGGGAATTGGATGTTTCTGCTCTGCTGCAGCAAATCGCATGTCCCAAAGGCAGAAATTCATTTTATTCAATTTATTTTTATTTTTGATGGTGCCCTCTTGTTTTCACAAAGCATTTTCTCAAAAATGTCTTGAGGAAATGACATTCACACTATGTGTATCTGTCAGCTATTGTGTGCTCTGACTGTTGAATTTATCTTGCGACTCCATACCATTTTGATACTCTCTTACCAACATCAGCTATCGTTTGCTATACATGCATTGTGGTGTGTGCTAGATATGTTGTGGCTGCTTTACCACCCATTATTGTGGCTTGTACATTACATTGACAGTACGTCCAGTAGTTTCATAGCATTTATCAGGCTGTGCTGTGTAGTAAAGATGAAAAACTGCACTGTGGAACTGTATCTTGTGTTGCCTTTTGCTGTCTTTGCATGTGCTTCATTTCCTGAAAACCCGCTGCTTGTTTTTATGCATCGAGTGGCTTTTGGTCCATCAGTCCAACAGGCAAACTGAAAACAACAGCACATTTTAGAAACACAAGAAATACAAAGTTTTAAAAAGTATGCTCCACAATTCAGTTCCTGCATGGATTGATCTACAAGCTGCAGTAGCTGGGACCTTGTACAACTCAAGTGTTTTATTCTGACTCCCGGTGTGTGTTATCCTTTTCCCCTGCCAGCCTGTCCAGGGCTTTGACTACGCCAAGAAGCACATGGGTCGAACCGGTGACGACGCAGTCTCCGTCACCAAGGAGACGCTGGTGCTGGGGCTGCCTGTACGAGATGCTCCACTGTCGCTGTCATTAGATAAGAAGGTCCACCAGGACGGGACCGCCAGCAAGAGGCCTCCATCTGCTGACATACACAAAGGAGGGTAAGATGGTTCCTGGCTGCCTAAATCTGTTCTGATCTGTCTGTTTTTGGATCTGTATAGTAGTATAGTACGGTAGCTCACAATTTGGATATCAGCAAGTCATTATTATCATGTACGAGATTTGATTTTTGCTGATATGCCGCTATATCCAACAAATTTTGTCTGAATGCCGACTGCAGATAAAATCAAGTTCGTCCTGTAGTGGAATTAACATATTATTATGCCTTTTTACAATAAAATAAATAAAATACAATGCTTTTTAAAATGTTCACATAGACTGGGCAGCTTTTAACTGGTGCCTGTTTGTTCTTCACAAATTTATCATAATCGTTGAGGTGACGGTTCTTCAGAGGGGTCATTAAATTTGTAGCTTTGTTGGAATGCAATTTGGCTCCTTGTCGCATAACCGACGCTGAGCAATCACTGCAAATAGCAGCTTTATTATCCATTTCGGACACTTTAAGAACCTTCCTCAAAAAAAGACACGGTATTATTTGTCCATCAATTTGCTTAGAAACCCTCTACCCATAATATTAGTAGTAGTAGTAGTATGTAAAGTCAGAATTCGGGGTTTCCGCTGTGCTGTCACTGATTGCTGTGGCAACAAACCGTCATTAATACTCAATTGGGATGAATGCCAGAAAAGAGGCAACTTCCATCACACTGCTGACATCATCATACATAATTCAATACAAACGTAGATGTTTTGGCAAAGCCTGCCCGTTCAAATCAGCCTGAGCTCAGCAGACATATTGTCCCCGGCTGGAAGCCCAGCGAAGGGGGAACCGCAAAGTTCCGCGAGCAGCTGTTTCAGTCGGTGTACATGCCGGCAACACAACCCTGAGCTTTTTAGCAGGACCAGACATCAGTGTTTGTTCGCGCATCGCAGTGTTAAGCCAGAGAGAAGCCAACAGCAAGCAGCGCACAGATTGATATGAGCTGAAGATGAGTCCAGTGTTAACAAGAAGCTGTTTGGAGACAGTCGGAAGACAAAATGGATTTACACACATATTTAGATGAAGCAAAGTACTAGGATTTTAGAACTGCTGATTGTGACAGTGCTGACACACTGATTGCAAGAGCAAAAGAGAAGTAAAGGTGCCACATGGAGCATTTTAGCATGAATAGATAACTGCAACAGTCATTTTGAGCTGTTAACAGGCCAACACATATCTGAGCCGTGGTCTGACACATATCTCTGGTGGGTTGGAAAGGTTTCCTTTAAGCACCTTTAACAGATTTATACTGGTTTAACCCCAGAGATTTTAGAATGAAATATACAGAAATGATTAAAATATTTTGTGTATAAGAACCTGGTGTGGGTGAGGTTATTACTTGGGATGATTCACAGGGTACGTTGCGAGGCAGCTTGATTCTCGTGAGATCACACGAATATCCGTCTTGTCCGGCTTCAAGTGATGCGTTTGAGTGGTTTCGGACGAAGCAACGTCCTGTGAGGAGCTACCGACAGCCACGGGCGTTGTTTAAGTGTGTGTGATGCAACACGGAGAGCAATCAAAACAATAGCGGTTCCTAAAGTGGTTAATGTAGATGCTGCAAGAGCTTCAGTTATTTTTGAACTAGAGAGTATTTCATAATTTATAGAAGAGCAAAGACACTGAAGGCTTTTCTCTATTGAAAAGATGTTTCGGCTCTTCTCCCCGACACACAGATGCACCTGCATGGCATAGGTGTGTCAAGATTGTTTAAGCCAGGGAAGTACAAACTGAGATTCACCTTTTTAAGTCCAGGTGATTCTGTGGTTGAATAACATTTTTGGATTTTTACGATATTCTCATTAGCAAGAATCACCAGTGCTGGATTTTAATACTTCCTGAAAATGAATGAATGTCGAGCCTCGGCTCTCGCCCACACATATTTTGGAAATGCGGGTGAGATGGAATTAGATGCTGCCAAATATTACAACCCTGACTGATTTTCAGGAGGGAAAAAAAGACTTGCAAATCCATTAGGTAGTGTGCAGATAATTATCTACAGGAAAAATAAATGAAAAGAATTTGTCTTCAGAAAAGAAACGAGCCTGATGTCCCTCGGATCCAGAACAATAAGCAGTTGAGAAGCAATCGTGATTTAAGTGCTGGTACTTTACTTTTACTGAGAGAAAATGTATGTTTTTGCAACTTAATTTCAAAGTTCACTGAATGATATTTGAGTTGTTTTGTTTTCAAAGTGGAGACAAAATTCAAGCGCACCAATCAGTTACCAGCTTCAAACTGAAATAGCTAATCTTTGTCCTGATCTAAACTGTCAGCTACACAGATGTCCATTCATCCTCGCAGGCACCGAGAACCTAAAGTGGATTAGACTGGTGTACTGTATGTCTGGGATAAAATATAGATCAGAGCCGGGATGAGAGATATTGTAAAATTTAGAGGAACTGCTGCTAATCTTTATGTTTTATGTAATTTCTCTCAATTTGGCATTTCATTTAGAGTCCACATATTTCATCTGTCTCTGCACTAGTCAATACTTCCTTCACTAATCCTCTTTGTTACTGTCCTCTATTTTAAAAGCGTGATTTGTAATATGATTTCTAAACATCTGTCGCAACCACACAGTTTAAAATGTATTTACCAAAATGTACAAACAGTCCTATTCCCAACAAAGTTCGCAGGGATTACGAGTTTTAATCTGTTCAAAAACAGAAAGCATTAAGAAGAGAGTGAAGAAAACATTATATTCATATATTTTTATTTTTTTTAAACTTCCCATACATTTCTCTACTAGAAGAAGGTACACCCACACACCAGCCCGGCATTCAGCGGTGACATCTATCCTCTGGGAGGTTTGGAGTCATAAATGAGATGCGGCATGCCTCCTCTCACAGAAATGCAAATTCAGAAACGCGTGCACAAGACGGTGCCTCATATTTACACGCTGCCAAACGGAAACCAAATAGAGGTGGGATTAGTTGTGCTTTGCTTCTCGAGGAGGATAAACACATGTATATTTATAACCTCGGCTATGGCCAGAGGGACCCGTTCAGCGTAACGATGATGACAGTGTAAAATGCCCGAAGAGCTGGCATGGTACAATAATAAGCTTTACCATCATGTATATATATATATATGTCTATGTTTATGTATATATATATATATATATATATATATACCACCTGGGTGTCCACTAATTAGGAGATGAGGCGGTATCTCATCCTCTAACCAGAGCCGAGTGGAGCGAGATGGGACGAGAGGGGAAATATTGCACCACAAAAACAACAAAGTATGCAATCATTCTTGCACTTTATAGGGATAACTGAACGGAGAGTGACACTTGTGTCTTCTCTCTTCACATGCACAAACAGGCTCGGTGTGCTAGATCAGAAGATTAAAAAAAAAGGTTGAAAAGGAAAGTGCCCATGGCAGTAAAGATGGATGAGCTGAACAAGACCACCTCACTAAAGCTGTGTCTGAAATCATTCACTCGTTAAGTATCCCTATTGGATACTCAATATCAATAGTGAGGAGTAAACTGAGATTTCAGAAGCTAACGTTGGATGTTTAGCATTAAAGTACATTTGAGGCTGATGGGAATGTCTTTAGTGTTACAGGTGTTTGGTAACCGAAATGTTAACCTGGCGATGCAGTTAGAGGAAAAGTTATTTGATTAGCAAAATAATTACTGTTAAAGTGGGGAACATGGATGTTTGCGCCATATATGTTTGTTCTTGAGACATTTCATGTGCCATCTGTAGAGCCACTCTGCTTGCATAGCTAGAAATATTCATTCACTCTGTAATTAAGTCAATTCAGTGTGTTATCCCGTGCCATTTTAAACAGAATTTACACTGCAATTAAAAAAGAAAAATGATACACATCCCATGATTGAAAAGAAGCTGGGAGAAAAATAAAAAATCCTATATACCACATGCCCTGTTGTCAAAATAAATAGATGATTGTTGGAGCTATTTATTTGATATTGTATTTTGTTATTTAATTTATAAGTAGTATTGTTTAATTATTGTAGATGTTTCATATATTAAGATTATTTTTCTCTTTAATAGTAATTTGTTTAGTTATATTGTTTTTTGGGTAATTACTGTGGGCACCTGTTGCTATATATATATAGGAGTAGACAGATAGGACCAGCATGCACCGGGGTGGGCGCATAGTTTTTACCAGCAGCATAGCACATGACAGGAGAGACAGCACGACAGGAGTTTTCTTTGTTCTTTAAGTTAGTTAGTTTGTTTTGTTTGCTTTATTTAATAAATACAAAAATCGGAATCCTGCTTGGACATTTCACTCTCTTCTGGCTGCGTAAAAATACCGACCGCAGTGCATCAGTGGCATTTGATTATTATTTGTTTAAGTTTGATTTAGCGGACAAATGGCCACTACAATGATAAAGACATAAGCTATGTTCGAAATCACTCTCTTTGTATTTCACAGATGTGACTCTGAACGAGTCAGAGATGCTAAATGATGATGATTAGTAAGTGTTTGAAATCTACTTACTATAAAGTAGATTCTACTTACTGAAATCTACTGCTCACTATAGACTAAACTATTGATCGCATCATATGGAGTAGTGAATGAGTGAACAAGGGATTGATTTATAAAACACAGACAGACAGTAGGTTGCCTTTTTGATGCATGTTTTTAATTGACGCATAAATGGTTGGAAAGGTAGAAAATCTGAAAGAATCTTGATTTTTTTTGTTTTTGCTCGGCTGAGGTGGAAAATTTGGTGTATCCAAAGCAAAGCACGTGAGAAAGGGAAATGAAAACAGATTGAGGGAATAAATGCTGAGCATGCAACTGCTTATCTCCGATAACCAACTCTGAGTAATCAAATACTGGTAGTGGATGGAAACAAGCATTCAAAAATACATTTGGATGGAAACCATAGACAGCCTGTTACTAATTACATTAAAGATTGCTTTGAATTATTCAAATAGCCCAGTGAGTCATGGCAGTCTTGAAATGAGTCAGCATTAACAACACCAGGTCCCTGAAACTATACACAACCAATGGCAGTCCACAAAACATAAATATTACTCTATATTTCATATCATCCCTTTAATTCATCTCTATACAACACATACATTATAGCATAGTATCTGCATTTTTTCATGAAATATGTTGGTATGTATGTCTCCCACACATTCACATGGTAACTCAAATATAGTAAAATATGTAAAAAGTACAAGATTTGACATTCCCCATAATACAATTTTGACGTGCTCTTGTGTTTATATTAATACAAACGATATAGGTTTTCAAAAAGGTCATTTAAAAATCATTTAATATATGTATCTAATATATAATGTATCATGTGTACGTATTACAAAAAAACACTTACTTTTAAACATAATTTGTCTGCGAGTTATTTAATGTTGTCTTGTATTTTCTTAAAACAAGATAAGTTTCCCTACAAAGATAATTGTAGTGAAATCAACTGTGCTGTGTTCTCGACACAGCAGGAGCGATGTGATCTGCACCTCAAGCAGGTGAAACTGTGTTGCAAACAACAGCTGCAGATTGTTCACTTGTCTGAGAGAAGAGAAAGATGCAGACAGAATGCTAACCACGGGGCCAAGGACTGGAGCATTCATCCTGCTCACTGCATCCTCCCGAGAGCGACAGTGTGTGAGGCACAAATGAGAAAAAAAGAGAGAGAGGAGAGGCACGGAGATGAACATTACTTTCCAGCGGCGTGATTATCGATTCTGTTGCTCCTCTCTCTGGCCTTCCCACTCACAAATTTACATGGAACACATACTGTTATTTCTCCTCCATCCCTCCGGCTCTTCGCTTCAATTCCTCATGACTTTTACTGCGACCCGGCCAGCGATTGACCGCTGCTCAGGCTGCACTCCGTGTGAATGGTGAGTGTGTGTGTGTGTGTGTGCGTGTGTCTGTGTATTCACACACGGGGTGTCGGCCTCGCCTGTGGCTCTGTAATGTCCGGTCTCGCTGATTTGTGCATCTCGCACCACCTGTAGACAGGCCTGTCACGTTGTGTAGCTGCTGTGGCTTACATGCCCCAAGGCTGTGAATGTGTGTGTGTGTGTGTGTGTGTGTGTGTGTGTGTGTGTGTGTGTGTGAGAGAGAGTGTCCTGTACGTGGTATACGTGCCTGGTTTGTCTGAGGCAAGAACAAACTATGTCTTCATATATGTTTCTGCTTGAGTGTATTGACTCTTCTAGAGTCAAGTGTGTGTGTGTGTGTGAGTGAGTAAGTGAGTGTGTGTGTGTGTGTGTGTGTGTGTGTGTGTGTGTGTGTGTGTGTG